>NW_022757925.1:478003-487450 GCF_011630105.1 Anneissia japonica
ATCATCACCTTTATATTCATACATTAAATATTAAATTATATATTACGCTGTCTGTCATGAGCTACAAAATTGAAAGAAGTTCAAAAAGCTCCTATGTTGTATTCGTTTCTTCCATGAAAAATTCAATTCCATATTAGAATTGATTAGCAAGTCACCCTTTTATAATACAAATGAAAAATGAAAATGGTGACCAACTTACTTCCAAAATTCCTCAGTAGCACGTTTTCTCATGCCTTCAAATGGATCCCTGTAAATACTTAAATCGTAAGTCTCAAAGGTTGGTGTAATGTTATAAAATTCCAAGTCTGTAGCGGTCATGTTATCAAGCTGTATACAGCTAGCATTCAAGGCGATGATGCCTTTGCCTGCAATACAGTCAGTGTATTTTTCACTACACATTGGCGTGTTCCAAGAATGGTTGCACCCAATCCATGGGAGAGTGGACGTGAAAGATGAAAACAGGTAATATATCGCATACATGATGATCACATTGTAGTAAATTGCTACATATGACGAAACCACCATCATGCCATATCCAACACCTATTTCAAATATAAAGCAATAAGAAAATAGTGGTTATAATACAGTCCATTAATTATTACAACACCTGACGGAGTGTTTTTTTGATGTTTAGCGGCAATAAACGATGATACAATTTGATAGGTTACAATATCTCTGAAAAATTGTTAAAATCAATGTAATGGCTGTAAAATTTTGAAGCAGTTTAAAACAGTAGCTACATCTGTATAGCCAATACTTAGGCAGGTACAGTACTAGCATAATAATACAACAGCAGCAACATCCACTGTTTAGGTAGAGGAACCTATATGATTTGAATAGGTACATTATTGGGATACTGTACATTACAGTCTCAGATGAAGTGATGTTTTTGGCCTACCTGACATGTTATCGTACAGAATACATTCATATTCTGATCTTTTATAAGGTCAGAAGCCAAGTTGAATGCATACCCTCTTCCTGTTAACTTTCACTTTCAGGGAATATAATTGTGTTGGTATTAAATAGTATTAGTTTGAGTTTTATAACAATTATTTATAATATGAGTAGAAAATTCTGAAAGATGAATTTGCACAAAAAAAAAACACAAGAAAGTAATCAACAGGTTTACTGTAGACCTATTTACATTAATGCTTTATTATATTTTATTACACTATTCACTAAATTCATTTCATTTATTGACTGATCAACAACAACATTAATAATAATTACCATAATTATGATAATATTATTGTTATAATCTGATCTGCTTAATTAAAGCCCAATAGGCCTACTGTAGGCCTAAAAGGAAATAATTCATAAAAACAAACTAATCCAACCATTGTAGACTCTCTGGTCCTGCTCTGTATGTAAAATCAAAATTCCACAACAGTTTAAAAATGAAATGTAATGGATATCATGCACATTTGATGAATTCCTATAGAAAACATATTTTTAATTTGATTGACAGGAGAAGAGTGGACATTTCTAAAAAATTTCCTTCACATCTGATAGCAAGTACACTCGCTACTTACAGGATGAGAATGATGCTTTATAAACTAAGTGTCTTTATGAGGCTTAGGGAGTGGAATTGTTTTTGGTTGTGATAGAAAGGCCTGCTGTGACAGGAATTCCTGGGGTTAGGCAAGCATCTTAACCACTTAGCTTTTCCAACATTAAGACTACTGTACATACCTCGGAAGGCAGGACACGCTCTCCACGCTGTGATTGGTCCTTGGCTGCAATACTGACCAAAGCTAACCTCCAAGAAGAACAGCGGAAGTCCAGCAAAAGCCAACATAATCAGGTAAGGTATAAGAAAGGCACCTAGAATAAAAACAATGCAATTACAAAAGTAATGTACATTAGATAGCAGACAGACCTGCATATACAGTGCAAGAATTTGACAGAATGTGTTATTACTGTTAATGTTAGGCTTTTTGTCATTATTATTTTTATTATATTAATGACATAATTATAATATGATCTGATTTTAGAGTATCAATCAGACAACCAGTTAAGGCTTATTTGATCCTTCACCCTTTTGTTACATTCCCCAATAATTGCTTAATTTAGGTTGTTTATCCTTTTCTTGTAAGTTATTACTATATTGCTTTTAAAAAGGATAATTCTTTTTATTTAATTGAAGTTATCACTTGATAAACCAAAATTAATAGCTGACTTGCTATGTTTCAGCTACGGTTTCAGTAGCCTTGATCATGCGAATGACGTAATGTTGTTGTGTCGCCATCCATAATACCTCGGTGAGTAGCACCATCTATCTTTGTGTTATCAGCTTTTAACTCCATAATGACAACATTACATTCGTATGATCAAGGTTATGAAACTGTAGCTGAAACAAAGCAAGCAAGTCTACTTAATTTGGTTTATTAAGTGATAACTTCAATTAAATACCTTATGAATCCAGATGAAATTCTTATGTTTCAGAAGGAAAGATATACTTTTGATTTGATTCATATATAAATTCACTTCTTTTCTTACCGCCCCCATTTCTGTAACACAAGTAAGGAAATCGCCAAACATTTCCTAAGCCCACTGCATAACCAAGACAAGACAACAAGAAGTCCATCTTGTTAGACCAGTTTCCTCGTTGAGTGTTCTCATCTCCAGACACAAGCTCTGCTTTCTAGTAATGAAAACATTAACAAAATTAACATTTTTGAGCATAAAGTGCAACTACTGTATAACTATAATTTCGAGTTTGGGAAAAGAACAGAATCAGAACTAAAACCCTATTCCTAACTTAATGGACATTTTTAGTATTTTAACAAGTGGAACTAATTTGCTGCGATGGGAAGAGGTGCGTCCTTGCCTATGCACTACAATATTGAATCAATATATTCCATCTATAGTTTCTTGTGGTATGATAACATGTTTGTTTGTGCAGATGTAAAGTATTTCAAATATTCTATTTTAAAATAAAACAGTCTTACACCCAAGAACCATTCTTGCATATAAACAAAAATGTTTACACCCACCTCCCCCCACCACAAAAAACCCCAGGAATATTTAAATCAATGTTTATTTCCTATCAGTGTAGCCCTTAATTTTACCTTCACACAAGACAAAATACTACCTGCACAGGACACGTGATTGGAAAAATTTTGCAACTTTTGCTGCAATATTATGCTTTTTTTAAGGCGCATCCATGTAATTAGCATGTGTTCAATATGAAAAACAACCATCACAGTGGCCTGTAAATTCTAAAACTAATTTTTGGTCTGTGTACATTCACTTTGGTAAATATGTAGTGAAATACTAATCACGACCTTTATAGTCTCCTTGTAGGTCAGTCAGGTTTAACAGCGGACAAGGTTTGAATACCAGTGGGTAGTTTATGTATATGGGCTGATTTTACTTCCTTTTGATGCTTTCTGTCTATTGTATACAACACAATGTGAGCCAATACTGAATGTACAGCAGGTTTGAATGCTCCAGTGGGTAACAAAGACTAGGGAAAAGGAGACCTAAAGGCTTGTGGGATTTTGTGTGTGAAAATGCATGAAAAAATAATTGTATGTGTTGGTATTAAAGCATGGTAGCAATGAAACACAATTTAAAATGATGTGTCCAGCAAACTTTAGTTGAGTCTATATATTATTAAGAATAGCATCTTGAGAAATTAGGTCAATATTCTGATGTTGTAATTTATGCATTTCCTATCCAGGAGGATCTCAGTCAAGAAAAACCACTGTTGCCCAATCTTGATTGGCCTCAAATCTAAAAAATCTGGGATCAACTCTTTAGTTTTGCTCACAAAAACATTGGTCATGTCTATAGCTTGGCACGGCCACTATTACTAACAGATACTCAATGTTTAAAGTATGAGGATGTTTATTAGTGTCATACAGTAAACTGAGGGGGTGGGGTGCAAATTAGTTCCACTATAAGTGGGCTAACATACCAAAAATGACCATAAGTTTTAATTGAGGGAGTTAGTTCTACATTCTCATTTTTCGCGCACCTCTATCCCTCAAGTGTAGGATTTTTTGCATGTTTTAGCTTCTGCGAGGATGTAATAATATATATAGACCTAGTGTATCATTGCACATGAAACAAAAATGAAAACAAAGAATGAGAAAATAAAATGAAGAAAAAATGAATTCAAACATTATTATTACCTGTCATCAGAAGAATATTCACCTTTGTGATGTGCTGGAATAATTTATATTTTCTCTGATATTAAATAGTATACCAGGCACAAACACAAACATGAAAAGTAGTCACTCAATATAACATAAAAATAAACATGGCATTGTGATGAATTCATTAATTAACTGTATGTTAGGCACAGGTTTGGTGGTACAGTAGATTTATAGGCCTAACTGTTTGGTTTAGCTTTGAATCAGACTTATATACTCTTATTATTATATTATAATAATCATACCATTATTATTATTATTATTATTATTATTATTATTATTATTATTATTATTATTATTATTATTATTATAATTATTATAATTATTATAATTATTATTATTATTATTATTATTATTATTATCATTATTATAGTATTGTAGTATTTTTATTGTTATTATTATCATTTAAATTATTACTTTAAAATTATTAATCATTATCTATAGCACTATATGAAATAATTATGTGGTGATATAAAACATTATTTCTATTACAGTATATTAATGATTTCTGTTAAAATTCTCATATTCAAGAAAATATTGTATAAATAATTACTTTAGAGTAATGACTGACCTTCCACAATTAAATTTTTCTTTCTAAGTTCTAAGCCGGAGACTATTAATCTCCATGGAAACAATGGTAAAATGTGTAATTAATCTAAAAGCTAAAGTAGGAAATGTTGTGTTGCAAAATACAAGTTTGTAGATAAACAGTTAAATTGATTTAAATTTAATTTTGATAAAACATCCTTGGTTTTCACAGTTAATTTTGAACAATTTCCATTGAGTAAAACAAGCATGCATACTTTTTTTGGGTGTAAACAGTATCATTAATTGCCAATTAAAACTAATTACAATCTGTTTATTCAAACAAAATTAAGCATACTGTACTTGTTCAACTATATAAAACTGTGGCTGTCTCAGGGTTTAATTTTACACCTCGGACTGGATATATCAAAATCAATAGGTTAATCACATTTTGATTGATTAGAAAAGAATTTCACACTTTCAATCTCAATAGAAAACAGTCACTCAAGTTGACTGGCGAGACTGCTGATGTTATTAATATTATTATCAAACCTTGATTTTGCTCAATATCATCATCAACAAAATTTTGTTTTGAATACTGTATGTTAATGACAATAGGTATTGCATAAAATTGTCATCCATTTTTATTGACAATTTTACTCAACACACATGTTATTTGACATACAGTACTGTAATAAAAAACAATGGGATATTGAGTAAAATTGAACAATATCCAGTAGGCCAATAGATATTTAAAGAAGTGACCACAGCTCTTTCTACTGTATTTTATAACTTCAGGCCCTATGAATCTTTTTCATTGTAATGTTTCTGTACTTTCCACTGTGTACTGTTTCTTGTGAGGTTTATAAAGCCCACTTTCTTGGATTTGCTGACATTAAACATAAGCCTATAGGCAAAAGCGAGATCTTTAGCCAACCTTTGTGAAAAATGTTTCACTGCCATATACAATAATGGGAAAATGAGGATCCATAATATTTGTTACTGTCATAAGTGTTGATGTCACCTGGCCCAATAGTGATTATTTGCAAAAACACCAGGAGTGTCATATATGGCAGATACTGGCGCTATTATAAATGTTTATTCTATAGCCTATTATTAATTTTAGTTAAATGAAAATTTCATTGGTATTTTCACTCAGCAAGGCACTACCTACAGTAATAATAAAAATCTTGACTGGGATTGAAGCTTCATTCCCTTCACTTTTTATAGGGAACACAGCCCACTCCCTACTTAACAAAAATAGGCCTACTGTATAATGGTTAAAATGAAAAAGAACATCACATTATAAATCTTAAAGAGTACCATTTCCAGCCATTAAAATGTAATACTCCATCACCCACTTCCTCCCTACTATGACACGGTGCCTGTGGTGGTGCCAGAGGGGGGGCTATAGTCGGGGAAGCCGATAAGTTTTGTCGGGGAACAAACAAATAAAAAAAAATATTTACATGTAATATTCGTTTAGCCACCATATTGTTTTTGTTAACTTTTCATCACAACAACAATAACAATAATATTATCATTATTAATAATAATAATAATAATTCAATGAGACTAATTAAAAATAATTTGCATTCTGTTATGACAAATGCTCATTTAGATAGCCTCATTATGGTTGGAATACATCGTGATAGGTGAAGCAACCTCGACCAGATTTCATGCAAAATTTCTAAAATATAGAATTTCACTTAATTAAATGGTTACATTGCATACTCTTTGTTTCTTGTTTTATTCAAAATTTTTGGTTTTAGAAGCTGATTTCAACATTAGAAAGCATAGCCTACATGAAGTCATATTATAGTAACTCGATGCCTATCCATTAAGTAATAAACATTCGCCATAATTCATCAAATATCCGTGGCTTCTAGGGGCCCCCGGCCCCTACCCAAGTGAGACTCGATTCGCTGCACTAGCGCCCCCCCCCCCTCGTCGGGGCCTTTATCACCTCCGTCTGGCAGGTCCTGGCGCCACCACTGCATGGGGCTGAGATGGTATGGATCCTTATCTGTAAAATCCCTGGACCACCTCTACTTTGAATGCCTGGATCCGAATTTCTATGAAGTAAACCGTTCGAATCCTCATCCGCAAATGTCTCAACCAGACAGCCAACGCACTTAGCCCAGAACCACGACGAATGAAAGTACAACACTGAAAAACGGAGGAATCATTCTTACCGCAGATGACATGTTTAAGTCTTTATCTTTCTTGATTCACAAAAACTTCAGTAAAACGAAATAGACAATGATAAACGTAACAACACTGGCATTTGTCGACGTTAAATTGCTAAGGAATCCTCCAAAAAATATCGATTCCAAACCAATGTCTTCTTCCACTATTTGAAACTCTGATGGTCAATAGCGCATGCATAAACCAGTCTGAAGCTAACGTTTGGAATACACACAAGGAGTCTGTTGTTATGCAGATCAGCTGCTTCGATCACAGCCTATTGTTGACGCCGAAGCTGACTCATCGTCTATATTAACATTTTTTTACGTTTATTTAAACACTATAAATATTATATAGTTCCATTACTTCAAATTTTTTTTTTCATACACTTCACTACTGCGCATCTTTTAAATACATTTTCCGACTGTACCGTATTATATTGTAGGCCTAATAGTAATGTCTATATGTTTAGGCATGTTTTTATAGAACTATGGTATTAACCCACTATTATTTTTTATGGAAACAAATTTAAATTATTTTTTCTTTAATTTTAGCACATTTTCTCTCTTTTTTTGCTCTGTGTTTGTGATTTGGTGTTATGGTGTACATAATCATTCATCTTTATTAGAAAAAAAAGTGTCTCTTCAGTGTTGTACCCCGGGCCATGTGGAAACCTACGGTTCTCCAACGAATAATATTTGCGGCCAAAAATATGAATTTGAATTAAGGATGCGAAAGGTGTAGACAATTTTACGGCATGATGCCGATAGGCAAAAATAAATATTTAAGATTCGGTCGTGTAAATTTAAAAAGGGAATTTTAAATATTGTTAACAACATGAAGAGAGGTCGTGATTAGGGGTTTATTTCTTCAGGTTGATATTATTACTGTATTTATTCGAATAAACACCCCAGGGCGTTTATTGTTAAAAAAGGTTGTCGAGGGGCGTTTACAGTATTCAAGGGCTGTCTCTTATACACATCTGTAGGCCAATAGATATTTAAAGAAGTGACCACAGCTCCTGTCTCTTATACACATCTAGATGTGTATAAGAGACAGGATAGCAGATTCCCCAGACGAGAGCATGTTTTCATGCGACTGCCACATAGGCCTACAAACAACGAAAACAAATTAAAAACTCTTAGTATTTAGGATTTCATTTTTTTTTTTCAAATTTTAATGAATTAATGGTCAAAAAAAGTCTATAGTTTACAGACGTTTTAATTGTAGAAACTCACGGAATAAAATAATAGGAATATTAATTATTGAAATAATTATACATGTAACTTGTTCGCGGTTTTTTTTTTTTATTTGTTTTGTTTTTGTTGTTTTTTTGTTTTTTTGTTTTTGTTTTTTTGTTTAAAAAAATATGATGGAAGTCTTTGGATTTACGTGGCAGTGTGTCTTCTACACGCATCCTATTAATGTTGTATGCTTAAAAGGTAGTACCTTCATGTTCATTAGGGGCCGTTGGCTGAGGGAATGCCCTGTCTCTTATACACATCTAGATGTGTATAAGAGACAGATCATAGGGTTACCAGGGCAGGGGAGGATTTAGGGGGGGGGCCGGCCCGGCCCCGGTCCCCCTTTTGGGAGGTAAAAAAAGAAAAAGAAAAAGAAAAAAAAGAGAGAAAAAGGAAAAAATGATGGCCAAGAATGCCTCAAATGTTATGTTCGGGCGTCTAGAACACAAAAATTTCGCGGGGGCATGCCCCCGGACCCCCTACGACAGTGTTGTCTCAATCGGCCCAACTTTCGGCCCCCTTCCGGCCCCCCCTTTTGGACCTTTCTGGATCCGCCCCTGATAGTAATGTCTATTATGTTTAGGCATGTTTTTATAGAAATATGGTATTAACCCACTATTATTTTTTATGGAAACAAATTTAAATTATTTTTTCTTTAATTTTAGTACATTTTCTCTCTTTTTTTGCTCTGTGTTTGTGATTTGGTGTTATGGTGTACATAATCATTCATCTTTATTAGAAAAAAAAAAAGTGTCTCTTCAGTGTTGTACCCCGGGCCATGTGGTAAACTACGGTTCTCCAACGAATAATATTTGCGGCCAAAAATATGAATTTGAATTAAGGATGCGAAAGGTGTAGACAATTTTACGGCATGATGCCGATAGGCAAAAATAAATATTTAAGATTGGGTCGTGTAAATTTAAAAAGGGAATCTTAAATATTGTTAACAACATGAAGAGAGGTCGTGATTAGGGGTTTATTTCTTCAGGTTGATATTATTACTGTATTTATTCGAATAAACACCCCAGGGCGTTTATTGTTAAAAAAGGTTGTCGAGGGGCGTTTACAGTATTCAAGGGAGCGTATGCAAAATGGATATGCTAAAATAAACGCCCCTTAATTTCGCTGTAATGTAGAACTACCCTTGATAATAAAGACTGATCTCCCAGTTAGAGAATAATGATTTTACTGGCGTGTTGCCAATAATGTTGCTTCAATTGGATTTGTTTACAGTCATTTATGGGGTCATTACTCGGGGAAATTAAACGCGGGGTGGGGGGTGGTTTATTCAGTGGTGGCGCCAGGATTTGCCGATGGGGCGGGGGGTCCGA
>NW_022757925.1:487488-491212 GCF_011630105.1 Anneissia japonica
GGAGGGGGCGATGTTTCCGACGAAAAAATGGGCGTGGTCGACCGCCGCTCTAAATCTTTCTAAAGTGTTTCAGTGGGGCGAAGCCACTGAAATATTTGACGATTTGGGAGTTTCAAATACTTATTATTTAATCGATTTTGGAGTCTAGTAATATGTAGATAATACATATATTTTTCCCCCTGGCGCAACCCTTGGGTTTTCCCGATAGAGGCGTTTATTCCAAACGAGGTTGTAAAGGGGAAAATTCAGAGTGGCGTTTATTCAAAGTGGGCGTTTATTTTAATACGGTATATTACTATGACCAGCTGATATTTCATGCTGGTAGGTCGTTTTGTCGCCATATAGATAAACTATGTTGTCGAAGTCTGAGAAAATATTTTAATGTAAATTTAGTTTTAACTTCCAATTTTGTCAACAATAGAGGTGCTCCGGGTGAGTAGTATTTTAAAACAGCAGCACCCTTGCCCTCTTGGGGCACCACAAAAGGGGATATGAAAATGGGTCACAAAAACAAATTTAGAACCAGTTGATAGTTACATGATAGTTAAAAACCCGGTGCAAGTCCGAATTAGGCAGGGAATACCCTCCCTAAACCACCCCAGGCTATACATCATGTGTTAGTGTTTCGTCCTTCCTTTCTCTTGATAAATAAAATCCTTTGATAAATCTCTTGATAGAAGGCGAAAAACAAAAGTGCGCCACCTACCGTTCCTATATATTACGGACGGTGCATGTGTAATTCGGTAGCTGCATGGACTTTCATCCAATCAGGTTTTAGTCCAGCAAACTTTGGTTGGTTGCATTTTTTTTGCTATATTTTTTAAAAATTGGATATGATGTAGAGTAGACATAGATAAATCAAAAAAGTATGTGCAACATTTTTTTTTTCATACGTAAGGGGGGTTGCCAGCCGTTTCAAAATGGCCGCCATTTTTTCCTAAAATTGTCACTAATATTGTAAATTTATGTCATTAAAATGCAGTATTCAATTGGAAATCCACTCATAACAATGACAACAATAGTTAACTAAATATTGTACACAATTTTTGAGCTATTACAATTCAAAATGGCTGCCATCTTCCATTATTTTAGCTTTTTAGCATACATATTAATATAATAATAACCGACCTGTACAAAACGCAAGTGGACAGCTCATGGTATGATCGCGACGTGCTTCTACACCGCTGTATCGCGGTGTGTTTTCCGACGACCAGCAGCCTAGGAACGTAATAAAACGGTAATTTTCTTAAAATTGCAGAAGATATTTTTGTCGAACTTTTTATATTTGATTCAAGACATATTACTTAACTATTGTAGGCCTAAATTTTTTATAATGAAAAAATCGGAACGGAATTCGTTTTCTAGACGTCTTTTGAGCTTCACCCCATGGCCTATATCTTACATTCTGCAAAGTTTGAACATAAGTCCCTTTCAGACAGCTGCAATACTGCAATATTACGGTAAGCAAGCCAGCATGGGTTTCAGTCTGAAAGGGTCCATACGCCAATATGCTGTCTTACTTTAGACCACTTCGGCATCTAGAAATATTGCCGCAATATTACGGTAATGGTTACTGGCTTGCTCTGTCTGAAAGGGTCTACTCGATATTGCGGCAATCAAGCCGGTGTGTGCATTTATGCACCTGTCTCTTATACACATCTAGATGTGTATAAGAGACAGGTCTTATTCACTTCATGGTCTAATACGAGATATTAGTACTGTACCAGTGTGACCAGAAGATGTCGTACTGTCACAAAAGATTGAACCAACTACATATTAAATTTAGAACAAAGTAACGTATAGGCAGCATTTTGTGCATATTTTGAATAGGGCCCATATTGATTTATGTAAATTATTGAGTATTTTAACTTGATGCTATAAGTTTGTGACAATCCTGTAACTACTGTAGCCACGTTGTCTAAACATGTTTCCGAGAGTCAGCATTATACATAAACTGTACAGTAATATCATCGGTTACGATGTGTAAATTTATTAATCTTATTGTACAAAAACTAATGTTAATTAATTATATATTATTTAAATGGTTTAAGTTAAGCTTTGTTTGCATATTGATACACGGTATCACCGACGTCCAACAGTCGGTAGTGACTTTATGGAAACGCTGTGACAACGCTGCCAAATAATACCAGGCCTTGAAAATAGAAAAAAAAATTTAGCCAAATATTGCCTCTGCTATTAGGCCTCTAAGTGGTGTTCGTACATTACAAGTTACGGTTTATTCATGGAAACAGTTCATCGTTTGAACAACTATAGGCCCTGTGCATCACTTTTGTTTAACATAGCCTATCATTAATTCCTAAATTTATACTAATAAATAAATAGAAAAAATAATAAATAGATATAATAGATAGGCCTACAAACAACGGAAATATGTGATTGAGGTTCACTCGAAATTCGGCATCACTCAAGTGTAAAGATCAGCGAGAAGCTGACGTTTAGTGAATTCGGCGAATGATTGGTGGTCATTGGTTACCATTCGTCGCGCGCGATGAATCGGCGAATGTGGTGATTTTTTGAAACAGGCTTTAGTAACATTTGTGTTCAGGTAGTTAATTCTGTGCTAATGGTTTTGTTTTAAAAAACTAAACTCGCGTTTTATTGGGTTTTTTTTTTTTTTTTTTTTTTTTTTTTTAATAGAAATTCAAGAAATAATTGAAAAAAAAACACTGTTATATAGAGAGTGAAAGTTATTAACAAAGTAGGAATTGATTTTCTTTTATAAGATTTCATTGGATTGCATATTATATAATAAGCCTTCAATATTATTGTTACCATTTTATCACCAAAAATAAAAAATAAATATAGTTATTCTGTATTTTTATTATTAAAATTAAAAATTACAGCAACTCGAAAAGACGAGCTTTTGTAAGGCTAGACAGAACTCTAGCTAGTCGCAGCTGAAGTTACACTAAATTAACATTTTTCTGAGTAGATATTTATAAACATAAATAGTAAATAACGAGAGAAACGGCACTCAAATATAAACAAATGATGTTATAAACGTATCAGGAAAAGACATACTGTGATAAACTGTGTTCAAAAACAGTATACCAAAGACAAGACTCAAAAGAATGACATAACAATTTAGTTTTAGTTTCATTACAATTGAGAAATGTTCTTTTTGCTGCGCAGTAGAATAGCCTCCCCATTGTGTGATTTTTCTCTGAGAATTGATCAACACGAGTTGGAAAACCAATCAGACTTGCCAAACTTTAGTTATCGCGGTAAAAGCATGACAATGACGACAACATGAAGTATTACAATTTCAACCAAATTAAAACATTTTTATGGGAATTATGATGGTATTTAGCGTAATATTTCTAGATTAGTGAAATATTTATTGTGCAAATGAGCAATTAGCATATTCACACACGTACCAAAAACAATATGCTCAGTTTATTACTATTAGGCCATGGGGTGAAAATCCTAACGTTCAGTCCCGTTCCGAAATTTTCCGAATACTTTTACTCATTATGATAATTATTATAATAATATTTAAAAGCACCAAAAAAAAGTTCGACCGTCAGAACTTCTGCAAATACGAGAAAATGACGTTTAAACTTACGAAATTGAAAGTTCTTTGCGCTAGATTAGCACACGACATTTTGAAAACGTCACTGTACTCGTTCGAATATTGTATTTTTGATACGTAGTTTATTATTTGCGAACTTCGTATTACTGCTTAAAAAACAAATTTAAAAAT
>NW_022757925.1:491678-500066 GCF_011630105.1 Anneissia japonica
ACTGTATACAACCTAATGCAATGTACCTCTTGTATACAATAATTCTTTGATACAAACCATACAAATATTTGGATGTTCATGTTAATGCACAATTCAAGTGGTATTAATAAATACTTCACTTGCATAGCTGGGTTTGCCTTTTAGTACATAAACACTCAAATAAATACATGCATGAGTTAACTTGAATAGTGATACATCCACTCATATTTCTGTTGAAAATGGCAAAAACTTGATCTTTCTGAACTTAAAGCCGGGCACACACTGCGCCTTATGACTATTGGCTAAAGATTTAACCTACGCTCGTTTTGAGTGGTTGACGACATGGCGCTGTCTGCCGATGGTCAGCGGCATTCTGAGCGAACCATCAAGAAAAAACTAGCGCTGTACGCACCTAGTTGCAGTAAGTTGGAATCACGCCAGCAGATGATTTTCTACACAATGTGTACCTAGCTTAATATATTCATTTATTCACTTGTAATCTACTTTAAAATAAGATATATACAGTATCTCCCATACTCAATCAAAACTTCAAAGTTTGTCTTAAAATCACTTGCTTATCTACATAAATGATATGTATAAGATAGTGCACACATTCTGGATGTATACTGTTGACTTATTATTATGTCCCACTGACAAAGACTAAAAATAGTTCAAATATTTGTATATTTAATGCAAGAAAACCCTGTCAACAAACTGAATCATACAAATACTATTCACATACTACACTTTTTGATAAGAATGCAAGATTTAACCTTTTGTCACATAATATTTTTTAAGTAAGTTATTTACAAGAGAGTAAGATACAATCCATTCACCTCTTGAACTTTCAATAACATGGCACAAGCAGGAAAGCCATGGAAAGGGACAGGGCCTCCCTTCCAGGGAGAATAATACAATTACATATTAGTAGACCCTAAAAATTAATTAAGTAAGCCCTTGAAACCCCTGACTACTTCTGAGACATTTTGAGCGACACCTGAACACACCCGATTGCATTCTCGTCAAAGACATCGCACCTCCCCAGCCCCCTTGGGCCATAGGCGCATATGGAACGTATGCAAGTACTGTAAAATAATTTATCTAATTTTGTCCAGTTGCTAATTCCTATATACAATTAATAATATATGTGAAATTGTATACTTATATATACTGTATATATAATGTATTTATTTCTTACAGACACATATTTCGAGGTAATTTAAGTAAATATATAGGATTGCAGTATACAGTACAGTCGTTATTCGGAGTCTGCAAAATATTGCATTTTAATATGATTGAAACTGAGCTACATATTGAGCAGTACTCAATAATACCTGAAACAGCAGGACACAAACTAACAAACCTGGAATATCACGTCCGGGTACAACATCTATGAAGCCACCTGGTATCCAGTTGCACACCCTGTCTAGTATGATACTACCTGGTGCAAAATCAAAGACAACACACACCTGGTATATCACATCCAGGTACAAAAACCTGTGATGCCACCTGGTATCCAGGTGCACACCCAAAGCAACACACCTGGAATGTCACCTCCAGATGCATATATCGAATAAATAAAGTTACATTGTATGACACTCCAGGTACCCAACAAAAGTATGATATTACTAAATACAGTACAACTAAAGCTAGTACTATTGAAATATTTCAACCAGGTACACTCTAAAGTCAATACCCACCTGCAATATTTAACTTTAGCGATATCTCACTCGCAATTGACTTAGGTGTACCGACCTAATAACTTCCTGAAATACCACTACCCTGTATACCACTACCAGGTTCACAAATTAAGAGATAACCCACTTGGAATACCACATGACAGTGTGTACAACTAAAGCAATAAAACATTGAAATCCTTTGAATGTACCTTACATTGTATCATCATTAAACACTAATATGTAATTTACTTGCATGGGTTAATCTATAAAGCAATGGGTAGTTTAGTAGTGTTTTTCAATTATAACCTGTCAAAAATTTGCTTAATTTTTCTCCATTTCACCTAAAAAATGAAAGCTTATTTCACTTCAAATAACATCGTCATTACATTATTACCTTTACCAAAATGTGTTTTCTTCTTAGTGTATTGTTTTATAACAGTGGCAAACAGTGGTCATAGCATTTTATTAAACTAATGCAAAGGATACAAAGCCAGGCCTATCCTCCACAAGTTAATACAGTACTTGGAGCCTCTAAAAATGCAGTATGTTACAAGGCGCTATAAGGTTTATATATTAACATGTGCTGCCAGCGACGAGTATACTCACCCACAGGGTGTTGCTGAGGGTGCCAGGGACAGGTACACTCGTCAAAAATCGGTGTAACATTCTAGCATTTATAACTTCTTTGTTATACATTGTAGAACCACTCAACGGCTGGTAGTTTGGGGAAGATACACCAAGACGATAACGTACAAATGATGTATGTGTGTTTGTTGTGTTATGTTGCCATTAGTACACTCGAGCGGCACAATTGGGGCACCCTTTGAACATATACCATCCCATGCAAAAAGCAGGCGAGATACTTGCACTTGGCACAGTCAATAAAAAGTGCTATCACAGTGACGTCGACGAGTTTACTAATCCCCTAATATTTTCCAGCCAATTTATTAGACACACAATGTTGATGATATATGACTAGATAAAATTTTAAAAAAAAGGATGTTTGTACATGTACATGTACAACTTGTTTTCGCACACAGGAAGGAACCATAAAAAAAAGGTCTGGCAGTCAACGTGTGAAGCACAAATTCAATCCTTTGGGCCGGTGGCAGTCTGAGTTGATCGTCATTAAAAAAGATCCCTTGCATACTCGTCCTCGCGTTGCGTTCCCCATGGAATTGTGTCGACTGACAACCTTCGGGTGCAGTGAGTGGCCGGCTTTTAGATTTGTACCTATTGGTCTTGGAAGGGGGTCAATAATTTAGTCTTCCTGCAAGGGGACCTTTTGCTGTTCAACTGACTCTTCATCATTGATAACATAGTGTTGTGTACGCCTCAGAGTTCCTCCCATTGTAGTATTACGATGTCTGTGCATCTGATCAGCTTCCAAACGGTGTCTATGCAGAGCTGGGCCCCATTTGGGAGCTGGTTGCAGCATTTGTAAGATTCGCTAAAGGAGAAATATATAATATAATAACTAAATATACAAAATGCAGATATAAATAATCAACGTTTGAGCACACTCATTCTATTAAAATATTTTTTAGGTTTTCATGGTAAGTAAACATTAATAATAATAATTAGACATCTGGTACTCAATTAAAACCCACTGATTTGCAGTCTTTTAAATGTATTTTCAGAGTATTCATGGCAAAAGAAACTCATGGTGTACCAGATGTTTAATTACTTAATTAGAACTACTTTAAAATTATAGATCCTTTTGCATATGATCTGGTTAATAGATACAAAATACCATCATGCAAACAATGAATTATCAGTTTAAATTTAGCCAACATCCATACATTTAATTTTTTTTATCTTGGAGCATAAACAAAAGTAATGGAATCGTCTCTCGCATTTAGGCAGCACTCAAGAAAACAATGTGTCTGCATATGGCGGATGTTTCAATTATTTTCTTGAGGGTAGGCTGCAGCACTCTAGAAAATAATGTTCCTGAGTACGACGGACGATTGCATTATTTCATTGAGGGTATGCTGCTGTTCTCCCCATCATACACAGCCTAAGTATTGTTGGTTCTGTATTCAGGCACATGGCGACGGCATGTACTCTATGGAGTGACTGCTCTAGTTAATATTGTTTTGTCCATGTTACTGTAATTATGCAGATGCACTCTCAACTTCATAATACCAAGTTCTCGTAATCTCAAAAGTTCTGATGAGGGCAGTATAATAGACTTAACGGCCACCCATACAAAAGAGATCTATTAATCAATTAGCCAGCTCAGCCCGCCCTCATCGTAGCTAAAAGAAGTGCAGAAAAGATATATTATTCAATCAGCCATCTCAGCCCGCTCTCATTGGAGCTCAAAAAAGATCTATTAATCAATCAGCACTCAGCCCGCCCTCATCGGAGCTCAAAAAAGATCTATTAATCAATCAGCTAGGTATTCCTAGAGCTCCTCAATAGAGCTAAAAAATCGCAAACACACTTACTTCTAACAGCGTGCCCTGAGATGTAGCAATTTCAAAAATCCAGATTGCAGGAACCCAGAGAATAATACTGCTGACTATAAGCCATCCAATGGCAACACCCCACGATGGGAATGGCAAGTCACCATACTTAGGTTCAGACCAGTCAATCCAGTTAAATAAAAGAACAAACTAAAAAGAAAATGCATCTTAGTAAAATGAAACAATATAGAGAGATTGTCAAAGAAATATATATTTTTAAAATAACAATTCCAAGCCTGTAAAAAAAATCAAGAAAATGTCAAGATCATCCTTAAAAATACATTTTCCCCCCATTTTCTTTACCATTTATTCTACTAACACAAAAATATTGTCATTTATACAAGTTGTAACAAACTTGACCAAAGACCTATGTAAACTATAAAACATCATTTGAGTTTTAAGAATATAAGTAATGGAATATGAAGTAACTATGAACTAAAATAAATTGATGTTATTTTAAAAAAAAAAATATAATGCACGGAAAGGTTCATGAATAGAAATGACAAATGCATTGTGAACCTACAGACTACAAAGACTCTAAGCAAAGGAAAAATTAAAGAGAGGACAGAACTTGTGGACAAATATTATACAAATACAATATGTGGTAAAGACAAGCCAAACCAGTCACTTGTCGAAATTGTGTTTCAGAGAAAATGGCGAAAATATGCTGGAATGTCAATTTAAAAAAAAATCTATTTTATTGCACTAAACTAACCTTTATATATTTATATATCATGCTATGCTGTTATTTTCTCCATTTTGAAGGCTGATTTCTCATATATTGTTCTTCAAAACAGCTGTATGTTTAAATGCTTGTAACTTCATAAGGAAATGTCAGATTTGAATGATTTATTTCCCTCTTTAACCCTGCATTAATACCTCAAAATCGATTTTTGCGATGAGTGACTGGTTTGGCCTGTCTTTGCCACATATGGTTTAAGGTGAATTCTACTTCCCAACATGAAGGTGGAGGTAAGTCCCAAACATCCAACATCAAGGGAAGTTAAATTCACTACTTACACTACAAATCCTCTATTCACTAACTTTGTCAAATTAATATATAAAACTGAAAAATATACAAAATAATTATCCTATAATATCACCACCAATATTGCAACTATCATGAAAAAAAAAAAAAATTAAACTTACACTCAAAAACAACGGTGTGAGGACACACCAGAACAAATGCCATATTCTGAAAATGTGCGTATTAACATGCTTTTCACCAATCATTGTAGCTATATCACTAGTAAATCGTTGAACTCCATAGACCCAACCTATTGCCAAACACTCCAATAGGCCAAAGATGACTAGTACGAAGCCAGCTCCATAGCTGTCCAACAGTGATACCCACCATGGTCCAGCCTAGACAAAACAAATATTTTAGTCATTAATAGAATATAGCAAACTTTTACCCTAAATTCCATCTTTTACAGAATGTACAAATTGCGTTTTCATTCCTTTATTTTCTGAATATTTTTTTATTTATTTACTTCATTACTAATATTATATATAACTCAACTTTTACCAATATAAGGAATTATTTTTATAAATATTTCTTTCATTTTAGTAATAATACTTTATAATCTTAATTATAACGGTTACTTATATTTTTACTGTTCACAATGTTATTGCCTTAAATGTATACCTTTATAACTTTCCATCAATATTTTTGTATTGTTATGAATATATAATTAGTCAGCATACTATTCATCATGTTATGTGTTAGTAAATAATAGCAGTTCATAGATTATGACAACAAGAGAAACAAATCCTGCTACAATGACATGGATTGAACTCAGGACCCTGGGATTGGAAGACAAGTATCTTAACCATCAAGATATTCAACTCCACTCCATTGGTTCATACCGACACAGATGTGGAACTTTTATGAAAATAGTAGAAACTTTACCTCAGTGATACAGGTTAATCCAAGCAGAAAACCAAATACTGATGTCGCCAACATGACGTAGGTCTTGCGATCTCTCAATTGTTTAGGAAAGTGATCCGTCAGGGCGGTGCAGATTGTTTCTAAAATTGTAAACTGAAAAAAGGGTTTCACATATTTTGAGTATTCTTGAAAATATATAGGAAAATACATTGTAAAATATCCTTATATTTAAGGCAGATTCTCCAAATCATAAATTTTTTTTCAAAATTTTATGGTCAATATAAAGAATTATCTGCTCTTAATGTTGAATAATATAACTTTTTAATGTGTTTTGGTTCCATGTTATGCTCACATGAAAATATTTAGTCCATGCTGAATAGATGTAAGCATGAAAAGCATGAATATAAATACTTTCCAGTACAGAAGAGGACATGGTTACACAACGGTATGAGTATTGATTTTTTTTTTCAACCAAATGGACAATATGAAGTGCTTACAGACTTTCACTGGAAATGATACATAAATTCAAAACATCACCTTCATTATAATTAACTGTAATTATTATTACTAATTGTAATTATTATTATTCTTTATTTATTAATTTATTAGGCTTTTTTTCACATACAAAAATAAATAATATTTTACAATTATATAATTTTTATAACAACAGGAAAAAAACTGTGTGTGGATGGAGGTCAATTAAGTTCAAGGAACTTTAAGTGTGACCCCCATTTAAAAATAAGTAAACAGTATATTACCAGTTGTATTTATTATAATTAATTGTAATTACTACTACTGCTACTACTATTATTATCATTTTGTTAATTATTGAGAATATGTATATGATATCCTACCACAGACATTATTATTTTTACCTGAGTATCCAATCCCAGAGTGAGCAGCATCACAAAGAAAAGGATGGACCATGCTGGTGAACCAGGAAGTTTAGCAACTACCTCTGGATAAGCAATAAATGCCAAACCAAATCCTAAAAGAAATTAAATCACTTAAAATAAATCATGCTGTAAGCTAACCTTTTAACATGACCATAGGAACTTGGAGGCTAAGGATCTGCAATGCTGCTGCAAATCACACTATGCAGTAGGGCTGAGCAAAATTTTAGGTCAGACATTTCTATTAACTATTTTTTGGCAAATACTTGAAATCGAAGTTAATTATAGTACTTAATTAATTAAACTGAATTTAAAGTACATTTATTCATACATTGTTTTTAATATGCTCAATTCTTCCAACTGGAGTAGGACCCGGGGCATTTTGAGCTCGGCATAATAATGTAACTGTATTAAGAAATGTTGTCATGTCCCCACATAGGCCCAATCAATTTTTTTTATCTATTATATTTAAGATTTTTATGTATTTTTCTCTTTTTATAGGTCAAGGACCCCTATGGAAACAGGCTTTCAAGCTTATAGGGTCATCCTCTTGCTCTCATTTGTTTGTACATCTTGATTACGTAATGAGAGAAATAAATAATAAGCAAAAGAACACATTGAAATGTTGCCATGTCCCCACAGGGCCAATCACAATGAGGTTTCCCTAAAAAGCAAAACTGGGGGTTATGCTGGGTTTGATTCGTCTTTCAATGGGTTTGTCACATTGGAGGAACGAGTAACTGGGGCGAGCCAGTTGTGGGGGCCCATGCCAGTGTCACAAAGTTGCCAGCTTGGACATTATTTGACAGAATCTCTATCATTTATGAATATAAAGAATTCATAAAGATGGACAAGACTGTATTATAGGCAATGTTAATACTGTTGCGAGTTAAAAACAAGGAAATTTGTATTGTTTGTTTTATTGCAATTTTGGGTATCTATTTACTTCAATTTGAGTGTCACAGCTTGTAGTTTTATAATAGCTACCGGGTATGGCCTGGCATTGCTTTTGAAAACAAAAGTATCATTCAGAATTTCGCACGCCCTTATTTTTGATCGTCATTTCATCGTGAAAATCACAAAGCTTAAGGGCGCTAAAAAAAGGGGGATAAATGAGAGAAGTCAGGGGTCACAAAGTCAGTGAATGTTATTAATAAGTAGAGACTAATTTAGTAATTAGTACAGTAGAACCTCGTTTTTACGTACCCCAGTTATACGAACCCTCTGTTTTACGTACGCCTCGTATGGACGATGACGTCATCAAAAACCCCGAAAATATTCAAAACAAACGGCCCTTTTGAGAGCAACCATAAGTAAAAAGAATATAACAATAAACTATAACAATAAACAAACCATAATGCAACGTATTTTCATTAAACAGCAAACTTGATTGAGTCTAATACCGGGTTGTTATAATCTAAAACCACGTGAACTGAGTGAGATGAACAACTACCGATGGTGCTCAAAATTATTGC
>NW_022757925.1:500142-531643 GCF_011630105.1 Anneissia japonica
TATTCGTAGGCCTAGAGGCTAGGTCTAGCCTAGGTATCATCGTTCGTTCGTACATACGTTTATTGAGCGTTACGTACGTATTAGGTCAAATGTTACCACGAATTTAACCCAACCTCTATTTTACGTACGCCCTCTGGTCCCGTACCGTACGTAAAATCGAGGTTCTACTGTAGTAGTAAACAATTAAATTATTTAAATATAATAAAATGAAAACTCATAAGATGAATATTAAATTTAGATATGTGAATGGTTACCTTGATCAGCAACATCTTCAACCTTTCGGTTGGACTCATGAGCCATGAAACCAAGGATGGAAAAAATAACAAAACCAGCAAAGATACTTGTACTGCAGTTTATGATTGGAATCAGAATAGCATCACTAGAAAACAGTAAAAATGGAGATTTTTAGTTATTGTTAGGTACTGTAGTTGAGTAGCCATATCAGTCACATATCAGCCACATAAATACAATAAACAGGGAATCAGTTTGTAGCACTTTTATGGCTAACAATATGATTAAAAACAACACCTGATGAAGCCCATCGATTAGGGTGAAAATTATATTGTTAGGCCATAAAAGTGCTACAAACTGATTCCTTATTTATTGAAAGTATTTTGTAGGTGAGAAGACTGTAGACATATTATTTTCCACAAGGAAACTACCCCTTAATTCCCAGTTCCTAATCAGGTTTTGGTGAATTGCATCTCCAATGACAGAGTCATATATGCAGTCTCACTGCCATTAGTATCATGTAATCTGTTCTTCAGCAATATTAAAAAAACCATATATTTAAAATCCAATCTCAAACTACATTTGGAATGTTGAGTTCATGACAGGGGCAGCATTGTTAACAAAAGATGTTCTGCACCTGGTTGTCTTAGTTGGTGAGATGTACCTGAACCTGACTAATGGAACTTTTTGTATTTTCACAAAAATTTCCTATATCCCCAACTTGATTATAAGATAGAAAATTACGTACAAGTAGCAGTTATTGTGAAACCGATTGTAGGAGGAAAGCGTGATGAGACCGCCCCAAGCAACACTCAAGGAGAAGAAGATCTGAGAGGCTGCATCCAACCACACCTGTCATGGAAAAAAAACAAAAAAAAAACAGTGGATTAATGTTTGCAAATTAAATTAATTCAAACTGTAATGGTGCAGTACCATAATTCCTAGTGTATAACCCCACCCCCTACTTTATGCCAAATTTTATGTACTAGCCTTTCCTCAGGAAAGCCTGAGGTATAATTTCTACAGATATTCTAAAAAAAAAACATCAAATATTGGCTTTGAATTAGACAGCAGTGCAGACAAATTGCCATTTGATTTAAAAAGGGATTCCATGTGTGTTAAGCCGGGTACTCAATGCACACGATGGGCGTCGGCGACGTGATTCTATGAACAACGCAACGCCACGACGTGCGCGCAACGGATGAGTTGTGCGGAGTTGGATTCATCGACGCAGTGAATGCTTCGCTTAAGCCAACCCAAAAAATTCGCCAAATTTGTGTTGAAGGGGTTGGGCTTATACCAGAGAAATTACGGTATAGTGGTCAGGCAACACAATTCCACAAAGAATGCAATGACATAAAGTGCACATAAGTACTTGATTTTAATGACGACCTACTTAGACTGCAACCCGACAATCAGCAGACGATTCATTGAAGCATTCACAACCATTGGCCACGGCAAATGTGTGGCCAACTTCATACTACAAACATATAAATCTGACGACCTCACAGCACCAAAAGTACATGATTTGAAAACTATAAAAATAGCCAAAATGTGCATTTTGAAAAGTTGATCATGAATGCTCTGATACTATTTTTTAAATTAATGATAGCCTACTGTTGAGTCTTGTAGCTTTTCCCATCTTGGTGTGATGAAAAATAAAACACCATCAGTTGAACCAGGTAGAGTCAATCCACGGATAAGCAGGATGAACAGTACCAGGTATGGAAATGTTGCTGTAAAGTACACAACCTACAAAAAAAAAAAAAAAATATTACATCATCAATATAATAATTAATGAGCCACCTTAAGCCCTGTCCAGACTATCAAATTTTATTTGACAAAAACATGTGACATGCCTAAATATGGTCATGATGACATCACACCATATATAGGCACATCATTACTATACATGGGCATACATTTTTTTGTTAAAGAAAAATAATTGCTGATAATTTGGACAGAGCTTAAGTCTATAATATTGAAATACTAAAGCTTTCATTCATTCATAATGGTAGAAGTGGTTTGGCGCAGCGAGAACGGTTTGGTTTCCCAACCTTGAGGTCGAGGTTTCAATCCCTTGCTGGGCATTTCGCTTGTGTCTTTGAGCAAGGCACTTTATCTGCATTGCTTCTCTCTACCCAGGAGTATCAATAGGTAACTGGTGGGGTTGCCTGCTCCTGCATTGATTACCAGCAGCAACACGTAGCATGTGGACCCAATGACCTGGGAAAATAACTGCGCTTTATAACCTCAAGGAAGAGGTGCATTATATACCTATACCAGTACCATAATGCACTTCTTCATAAAGACTGTAAAGATGACTTATTTAATCTTAATTTATCTAAAAAGTCACCTAAAAAAAGTTTACCTAAAAAGGATATTTACCTAAAAAGTAACAGTGGGAGAGTCTACATTCCTGGTCTACATGTACAGTTTTTAAAAAATAACTAAAAAAAGACTGTACAACATATAGTAATAAGCATAATGCTCATGAGAATTATCTAAAAACATGAATAAGCAATATTAGCATTAATGTATCTCTTATCTCACATCTGATTCTCATACAACTATGTGATTTAGGCATGTTTCCACATCTTTATTTAACATTCTGTTTTATCTTCTGAAACCAACAGCTTATCTTGCATTATAATCATCTAATACCAGAGAATAGTACGTATTTGATATTTTTCATTCATCATTCATTATTTAAGCACATAGGCCAAGGATTGGCAATAATAAACTTAATCACTTTCTAAGTAGCAATACCTCCGACCATATAAACAAGACAGACATACAAGATGCTCTACTATACACAAACGAAGTGTTATGACGCTTTCAAGCCGAGTTGCTAAATTGGTCATAACAGAAAATCCTGTTATATGTGGCAGAAGCTAAATGCAGGTCTCTGGGATCAGAGGGCAAGTATCTTAACCATCAATCTACAGCTCCACACAAATTAACTGTTCTCAAAACATCTTGACTTTTTGTCTCATCCACTATATCATCTAATGTAATCACCTTTCCAGAGGACTTGACACCTCTAATAAGACAGAGGTATACAATGGTCCAGGCTAGCATAAGACACAGACACAACCGCCAGTCAATTCTACCAAAATCCCCAAGACTCTCAGATTCACGAAGCACATTAAACCTGAAATAAACAATACAACAGTTTGATAACTAAGTAGCAGAATTTGATGACGACTTGTGTGTTATATTCGTGAGATAAAGTAAGCAGGACGGTCTACATGGGGCAAAGACTATAAGTACTGCTTCAATTAAATCATTAAATCAGCGTTCCCATGCAAATTTTGCGAGTGATCATTGTCGTTTATGTTTATTCATGTCGATCGTTGAGAATCTGCAGAACTAGCTTGGATTCATAGCTTGCAATTCAGTTGAAGTTTGGATGATTAAAATCAAAGCAGCTGTCTAACGAATGTATGCACAGCAGTACATATTCACTTGGTACCGTACAGACAAAATTAATGTTGTTGATTCTATGAATTTATAGAAATTATCATGTACTGTATAGCATACTGTACTTACCTATGCTTCTTCATTTATAAGTTGTTTTGATAATCCTTTGCCTTTGTAACTTGTTTTCTAACTATGGTTAATTTAAAAACTGTACAGTATACATTTTCATGATACGAGAATGACTTGTAAGCTAATATTTAATATAAATGTAAATGTAATATAAAATGATTATTAATAATCAGAGAATGATTGAGTCTAAAACAAATAAGACAGAATCACATTTTGCACTCAAACCCAGAAACATTTGGAAAATTGAGGTTAATTTATGTGTTAATAAAATTTGTAATATTAATAGTTTTTATATGAATTATGATAAATATTTTGGCACCAAATATATTATCTTAGATGATACAAAACACACAACACAACCACATGTAAAAATACCATACAGGTATTTACTATTAACTTTAGTTTTCATTCAGGCATAATAAGGCATAAAAAAACCCCCAGGAAACAGGCTGTTTATATCATAGAGTAGTTCTAGATGCATGCATAGCTTTTCATAATTCTTTTAAAAAATGAGCCACCATCAAAGAATCGTTTTGTGTGATGTTGAGGTTTTATCAAGTGAAATGATTACCCTAGCAAAGTTGATTACTCTTAAAGCGAGGTTACATTTCACAGGTGTAAATGGGAATTACCAGCATCCTCTGTGAAGTAAGCTGATGTCTGCCTTTCAGACAGGTGCATTGTTTTCCAATAGCCAGGCTAGAATCTGGTGCAGAAAAGACAAATATTATAAAGTTCACAAAACGGGCTGTGTCCAATCTTCATCCATATTTTTCTACCCATACTTTAACTCTATTTTATGGTATTAACCTACTGGTTTTGCTGTACATGGAAATGTCTGTTGTCTACAGTAAATAAACATTTTGACAGAATGTTCTATATTTGGAATTCCAACTAAAACATATTTTTATTATAAATAATTCAAATTTAAAATATTGATTTTTGTTTGTCTTTGTCAGCTGACATGAAATCTTGGACACAACCCTTAAATTACAATCATGAACTTTTTACCTAAAATTTCAGAGTGATTCTTTGAAAGTAACATGTTACATTAACATCATTAAAAAAGGCACTTAAGCCTACTTAATATCTGATCAATTTAAGAGTCAAATTTAGTTTTACTTTTAATAAATATAGACATACAACACCTGGACAATAATGTATTATATGCTGGTAGTGAGATAAAATTGTCCAATCTAAACATTGAAACCATATGGCTATTCCAAAACTGCAGATTCCAAAGTAAAAATAAAATGAAAATAAAATAAAGATGCGAGTTTGGTGCAAGTGTTGTGAAAAGTAACCATACACAATTTTAAAAAATAGATCAATCTTTAAACACAGTGGTAAAGAAGTGGTAAATCCATGCAAATTATTTTCAAAATTTCTACCATAAATGATCCAATAAGTTCGCAGATAGATGAATAGGTCTAGTATAAGGGCTGCAATGAAGCCTCCGAAAATACTATAATTAGCGCCGTAATAATTTTTTGGTCATTTATGACATTTGTTATTGAATTTCACTCACACACACATGAATGTAAACAACGCTAAATACCAGTTATCATCAATGTCAACTCAATGACATCAAGTACAGGGGTGGATCCAGAGATGTCAGAAATGGGAGGGGGGGGGGATTTCAATTTCTGTCCTTCTTTTTTACTTTCTCAGACACCCCCTCTCCCCAAAATCCACCCCTAAAGTAAAAACAAGTAGGTCCTCTTCCAGAAGGATGTTGTTCACTTTATTTTATATTTTCGTTATTAAATTTTTGTTGATGAGGGACAAAAATCGTGAATGTAAACAATGCTAAATACCAGTAATCATCAACATCAACTCAATGACATCAAGTACAGGGGTGGATCCAGAGATGTCAGAAATGGGGGGGGGGTGGGATTTCAATTTCTGTCCTTCTTTTTTACTTTCTTAGACACCCCCTCTCCCCAAAATCCACCCCTAAAGTAAAAACAAGTAGGTCCTCTTCCAGAAGGATGTTGTTCACTTTATTTTATATTTTCGTTATTAAATTTTTGTTGATGAGGGACAAAAATCGTGTTGAATTATATATTGCACTGTGCTGTAACACAATTAAAGTACTAGCACACATTAATAGCCAGAAGTAATAACACTTTGGCATGGTTGGTTGGATTGTAAAATGGAGCTATCAATTCAGTGGTAGATCCAGGAATTTTAAATAGACGGGGCCCAGGTAGGGAATATCATACATAGATCAAAAGTGTAGACTACCTCAAACCCACCATGGTTGAGGCTGAGGTAAGAAAATTCATGATTATGGCACCTCTAGATGGTCGGAAATGGTACCACTGCAATTAAAACCAAACATTATACAATTGTGATTCTATCACAAATTCAGTCCAACAGTTA
Source organism: Anneissia japonica (assembly GCF_011630105.1). Lineage (NCBI taxonomy): Eukaryota > Metazoa > Echinodermata > Crinoidea > Comatulida > Comatulidae > Anneissia > Anneissia japonica. The sequence goes on from NW_022757925.1 coordinate 506,311, forward strand.
CACTCACAATTCACGAAGTCCAGCTAAATCTAAATTACTCAGTCAAATATTCCCAAAACAAAACTTTTCCAAAATCTCAAAGATGGCATACAACTTACTTCCAATATTCTTCGCTGGCACGTCTACGAGAATCTTCAAAAGGGTCCGAGTAATTACTAATGTCCAGTACACCATCCTCACCCGTGCTGATGTTGTATAAATCCATCTCCAAATCGCTCAAGGAAGACACATTTACACATACATTGGACATGTTCATGATACCTTGCTTCTCAAGACATTCGTCAAATAACTCATTGCAATATTCTGTGTTCCAGGCATGATGACAACCAGCCCAGGGAAGGACTTTGGTGAAGGAGGCAAAGATATAGTAGATGGCGTACATGATGATTACATTGTAGTACACACCTACATATATTGATACCATCAACATTCCGTACCCGATACCTAGGATATAACCAAAACAGCATTATCAGCACAACATAGTTGGATAAAGCTTTTTGTTTGCCTTGTTTTGTGGACTTATTTTTTTAAAGATTGTCAGAGGAGGGCAGAAAAATTAAAAAATTATTTTCTTATTTAGCAAAGGTTTTTGCCAAAAACATCCAGATGGAGAAAATAAAATTAAAATGTTATAGATGAATGTAAACAGTGTAGTAGTAATGGAATAGTTAAATGCTTTAAATTTATATAATTAGGAAGAATACATATCTTATTTCTGAAGATTTTACAGCGGTGGGCGTAATAAAAATAAAGACAATCTTTAACTTCCTTCTGAAATCTCCATTTTTTGTTGTTGCAGTGGGTGTGCTAATTGGCCAAAAATAAAATTTATTGCTATTTGAAATCATCATTATTGATGGGGAGCAGGTTTTGCGAAATAAGGTATAAGAAAGTCTCGTCTGTACTTATGATCAACAAAATTTTAATTCATTTATGACATTCAAATCTTCCTAATAACAGACAGCAGGGAGCTTTCTATTTGTGTGACGACACGACGCTAGAACAGAATCACTCATGCGTGACCATCCTACCTGGCGTCCTACATTCTCTGCATACGTAGATTTGGCCAAATTGCATTCCAGGGTCTACTCGACGAGGTGACCTTAATGTTCTTGCATGCGCAAGAGACTTTTAGTGACGTCATTACGTTCTACATCCTACCGTCGTCGTGCAATCAAAAGCTCCCTTATACTTTGCTACTAGACTTACCTCTGAGGAGAGGAACTGATCTCCAACATGTGATTAGCCCTTGACTACTATACTGCCCTAAGGATACCTCCAAGAAAAAGATGGGAAGGCCAGTGAATATTAACATGATCAGGTAGGGTATAAGAAATGCACCTGAAAAGACACAAAGAATAGAAGTAGGCCTATTATGAGCAATTGACTTTTAAAATGCAAGGAGGAAATTGTGTTCCTGCTTAATGTTTACATTGAACAATGAATTATGCCGTATTCTTAAAATGAACTTTAGTCAACTTCAAACTAGAACTTCATTTAGTCCTATAGTTGCAACTTCAATTTTGATTTGTATTCACAAACAACGCAGTCGAAGTTTTAACTACAACTAAATCTAGTCCTAGTTGTAGTTCAGCTGAAGGTGACTAGGCAAGCAATGACTATCAAACTAACCAATGAAAAGGGCTAATTTTAATAGAAGACAAAATTTTAGAGATCCAGAACACGGATGAATATTAAGCTACTGTCTGTGGTTCAAAAACGTATTTCCTCATAATTCATAATAGACCATCATTCCCTTAATTTATTTTCTACAATAATAACTATATTATTGATAGAGAATTTGAACAGTCACTGAAAATTTGCTTTCTTTGGAGAACTACTGTACTATAGTTGAGCCTGAGCAGCGCCAAGTTATGAAGTGCACCACCAACATCAAAGCGTGTTTTCTTTTTGCAGGTAGCCTGTGTAGTAAATGGCTTAGAACTTGAAATAGGCTCAACCTACCTGCAGAAAAAACAAAACTCGCTTCCCGCACATGTATTATACTGTACTTGACAGAAGTCACAGACATCGGTAGTCTATAATATGTAGGCTTAGTACATATTTAATTTGGTTGTTTTTAGATATAATAAACAATGTTTTGAAAATGGTTTTCCCCTACAATGAAGACAAATAAGGTTTGTGTTACGATCTAGGCAACTACTTAGCTTCAATTGGCCGATGTTTTAGGCCTAGGCTGGCTAGTAACTAGTACAGTACCAAATGACTAGGCCTAGGCTAGCCCTACCTAGGCCCCTAGTTGAGAAAGTCAAGACAATTCAAACACACATAATCGTACGTACTGTAGTTTAGGCCTTGCCAAAAATAAACATTGTACAAACAGATCTGTTTTACATACCTTTGGTTTGATGACGTACATAAAATTTAGTTTCTGTTATGGCCAGTTTCAGTCAACGTTTTGGCTTAAGGTGCTACCCATTCATACAGTTATTGAAAGCTAAGAAATCCTAGGGCTAGGCTGGCAAAAAATTAGCCTTTCTTTGCCAGTGGCGGATCCGGGGGGGGGGGGGGGGGCCGTTGTAATAATTTATGTACGAAAGTGTTTAATTCTTCAGGCCTATCGGTTCATCGATCTATAAGAAAGACTACTACAACAACAATTTACTCGATCAATACAGTGGCGGATCTAGGACTTAGCAATGGGGGTGGATAATGCGATTTGCGAAGCACCAAGCAGGGGGTGGGGGAGGTGTGGTTTTGGCAAAGGCCCAGTTTCTAAAGGTGAAGGGGACATTTTGTGAGTTCACTTCCACCTCAGGCCCACCATGGTTGGGCCTGAGGTTTTAAAATTTTAGTAGGAAATACTTAGCTGTAGATGATCGGAAATGACGACACTATATGTAAAATTCATCGTCATCACATCACCTTTATACAGTCAAATGACATTTTACCAGCGATTTGCAGCAACCAAATCTAATTAATGTCATGTACTTAGAAAATAAAACTTAAAAACATTGTCTTTGATGTACAGTATTTACTTTTAGCCTACCTACTTCACAGCCTAGTTCATAGCTAAGGGCTGAGGTGGGAATATTTGGGGAAATACCTCTAGATTGCCGGAAATGACAGTCTTCTAGGGTAAAATTCATCGTCATCTAATTAATCGCTGTGGTGTTCTATTGAAAATTAAACTCAATTGTCTTTGACTTATTTTTAATTTACATTCACTGTGCCAAAAACTAACTTATACTATTATTATTATTATTATTAACAATAATAATAATAATAATAATAATAATAATAATAATAATAATAATAATAATTTAATCACAATTATTATTATTATAGGCCCTATATTATTATTATTATTATTACCGTATGATTATTATTATTATTATTATTATCATTAATTCAGATGTTCGTGGGCAGAGATAGAATACTGGCTGTACAAGTCTTCAATGCAGTTCATTTCAATAATTTTCAGGCATCTTCTTGACTTATGAAATTATTACATTGCGGACAAAATTGAGGGGACCAATCCCCCACCCTCTTAAATATATTTGGTTATGTATTCCCTGTCCCCCTTAATCACGGATTTTTGGAGGGGGTGTCCGCTTCCATTTGAGATTTTTTTTGGAATTAGTAGAGGTCTAGACGCTCTTGGAGGACATCTGAAGAGAAGTTAAGCTTAAAATAGAAAGTGTATGTTTACGAGAGTATACATTATACAAGTACACACACAAGACGAGTGACCGTTTTTTTAGTCACCGAAGTGGGGTGGCTAGCCAACCTATTCACCCCTCTAGATCCACAACTGCAATATTGTTGGAATATAGGCCTAATAATGTATTGACTATATCTTTGATTTTCTTCTTGGATATAGGACTAAGAATGAGATAAAATCACCTGACCTATTTTTTAAGAGGGGTAAAACCTTGAATTTTGAAAAAATTAAAGGTCATTAAGACACATCAGAAGTCAGGAAAGTTTCCAGCCATCTAGGAATCAAAATTTTTAACCCCCCTCTTTCAAATCCTGGATCCGCCCCGTTTGCTGTGTCAATTCATGGGCTGCGTATATAAATGATGTGTTTCTCAATGTTTAAAAAAGATGTACTGACTCATTTGTAGACTTTCTTTTATGTATAAGCTAAAATGGTGACATAAACTAAAGTCGAAGACCGTGCAAAGATATAAATCATGGAGCCAAAAAAAATCGTCAATTAGTTTTGTGTTTAATATGTCAGTGAGTACAGGTGTAACCATATGCTAACTGAGGAAACCCATTTGTATGGGAGGACAAAACTACACTACCATAGTTAAAAGGTATGGCAATGGCTGTTTTAACAGTCCTCAGTCTTGGACAATTGCACAAGCAAATGAATTACGATTAAACCTTGAACTAATCAATTATACTGTACAAAATCAATTGCCTGATCCATTTGGAACTGCACCCTGACACTGCTATCAAAGGCATTTCAATAAATGTGATGGCCAACAGGTGAAGAATTTGCCACTGGTATGTCAATATAATTGGTAAGAATGATGACTAGAGAAAAATGACTATGCTCTCGAAATCAAGTAAAATTAATGTTTTAAATCTCCGAAACTACTGAAAGAATCCTGAACTTAGTTCATACTGTAGATATGTACAGAATACAAATAATTTATTATTTTATTTTGAAACACAAAACATGTACAGTACAAAGACAATAGATATTATACTATTAATTAAAAACAAGAAAACCAAAAACCAATGTTTCTGCTATCAGGAACCCATATGGTGTGTAAATGCTGGTATGCAAGTTGCCTTGGGTGGCTGACAGAAAGGGGCCAGATGAACATAAAAGAACAGATTATACCAATGAGGCCTAAAGTCCAGGCAATATGGAGTTTGCCATGCCAAAACCAGCATCAGCGACTAAAACTAGAAAAGCGACTTTTTAATTATAGGGCATGTTTCTACTGATAAACACAAAATGATAAACTTTTTTAAACCGAGTGCTTTTTTAACGAGTGTTAGACAGCCTGCCTGCATTGCAACTGCATTTTTCTTTTACGAAAATCGGTTTTTGTGATGGAAATTACGTCACCATTTTGTTTAACACATTTTCAAAACTGTATAGTTTCTTTCTCATCAACAAGACAATATACTTCATGTGAATTCTGGTCATGATGACGAGGAGTAGGATACGGTGTGCGGCGAGAAGGTGAATGCTTCCGGTTGTGCTCATCGGCACAATGAACTAGTGAACTTACGAGGACAACGGTAGGCCTAGAAGAGGGGACAGGCCTAGGCCCAATGTTCCCCAACAAAATAATTACAAAACGATTTTGTTGCTCCATGTTTGTTGACGTTTTAACTTGTAGGCCTAGGACATGAACAAGAGTACTAATTTGAATGTTCGTGCGTGATCAATCTAGCTTTGCAGTAGTTTGACCTGGCGGTCAAATTTCACCTGATTATTGCTTTGTTGTGTTGCAGCTAAAAAGTGCACAGCCAAAATCAGTTACTTGCTGTTCAAACATGCTATCCATTTTATGTTTTTAATCGCGTTTTTGTAATTGGTCCCATTTCTACTGCGAGGTTCATAATTGGGAGATGTGAAGTACTGTTCTGGTTACAGACAAGATAGTTTAATCAGAGCGGGAAGCATTGATATTAACATCCAATGAGGTAGGTGGTATACTGTTATCCGATACCTTATCAGAGGGGATTACTACGTCACTAAGCAAAGTATATCCTCTGCTATTTACTCCGGTATGTGTTAGATCACAGCAGGGACAATTGTCTATGGTTTTTCTGCAGAATATTTTATTATAATATAGCAAGTCAAGTGGGAAGATGTAGGCTTACTGTACGGCCATGGATGAAGACGACGCTGATGATAAAAGATACGATGATGATGATGATGACGCTGCAAAGCGACCAACGCAGTGCATTATAAAATTATTTCACACATTATTTAAATGTATTTTACGTACTTGACGATGGCCCAAAGTCACTGATTAAATTATTATTATTAACGATACTAGGATATACTCTTTTGACCACCATCGCATCGGCCCTCGTGTTTTTGTGGCAAACCACAAGCCAACTTGCCCCAACTTTTAAATCGGTATCTATATATTTACTTTCATTTCGGTAAAAATATTTTTCATTAATTTTTTTTTTGTATAAAGAATAATTTATATTAATGCATTTGATATGCTATTGTTTATTTTTTCTATGATTATTATCAAAATTTATGAATATAAAACTTTTATCCATCTGTTACCATCCATCTGTTACCATCCATCTGTTACCATCCATCTATTACCGTCCATCTGTTACCGTATGCTTAATAAAAATGTGTTTTTTTTTTGTTTTTACTTACAAAATTATCGATAAACAAACTTTTAAAATTATATAATAATTCCATCCATCTGTTACCAAAAAAAGTTTTCTTTTTATTTCAAAGCTTGACATTAGAAAACATTGAATGTTTGTATCCAAAGCAAGTTTTGATAGGGCTAGCATATGGCATTACTTAAAAAAAATATTATTTTTTGTTTATCGGATATATTTCGTCATTTATTTACAATAACTGGTTAAGAATAATTTATATTAATGCATTTGATATGCTATTGTTTATTTTTTCTATGATTATTACCCAAATTTATGAATATAAACCTTTTATCCATCTGTTACCATCCATCTGTTACCATCCATCTATTACCGTATGCTTAATAAAAATATGTTTTTACTTACAAAATTATCGATAAACAAACTTTTAAAATTATATAATAATTCCATCCATCTGTTACCAAAAAAAGTTTTCTTTTTATTTCAAAGCTTGACATTAGAAAACATTGAATGTTTGTATCCAAAGCAAGTTTTGATAGGGCTAGCATATGGCATTACTTAAAAAAAATATTATTTTTTGTTTATCGGATATATTTCGTCATTTATTTACAATAACTGGTTATTCATAACTAAAGCTGTTGAACAGCTGGGGTCATTCTACATATTTTTTTGCTTAGCCAATTGGCTAAAGTCAACAAATTTTTTTTTAGCCAATTGAGGCCTTCTTTAGCCAAAATTTGAGGAAAATTGTTAAAAATCATTAGCCAAAACTTGCTGACAGGACATGGTGTCCAACATGTTTGACAGTAGAGTCCGAACCAAGGGGCCGACTAGAGTCCCGCCGGGGCAGATTCAGAGATGTACAAAAGGGGGGATGGTTTGCCCTAAATCCACCCCTGCCTCAATGAGGGTACTAGACAAAATCTCTGATAGGTTCAGGGAGGTGGGAGAGATAACGTTAATTAATAGGCAAATTAATATTTTTAGCACACCAATAAATGAGGTACTGTACTTTGAAAGTTTGCTGAATATTTAGGCCTATCACAAAAGTTGACAAAAACATGTAGGCCTATACAGTATTTTCTTTTTTAGTTTTGAACGATATCGGGGGTGGGGAGCTAGCAGTGGTTTTACTGGACTGCAGTACATTCAAAATTGCTAAAGACTGCAAAGAATAAATAACATGAAAATTAAGAGCTATAATACCATGAAAATTTGAAAAATAATAAATAATAATAATTCTTAATAAAAGTCAAAGGTGTATACCAATTTTTTCACGATATTCTTTATTTTATTCAATACTATTCTTTATTTTTATTCAATACTGTACTATCCTTTATTTTTATTCAATACTATTCTTTATTTTCTTCTGATTTTTGGAAAAAATGTTGAAATTTCTAGATGATTATTGCCATCTTGCATTGCAGCCATAGATAGTGAAAATTCCACAAGTAAAGGCCCGGGGTCCTACAGTAAAACTTTTAGTTCTTTAGAAATTAATACTGCAGTTCTTCTTAACCACTAAAAATCACTTCCTTCCATGAAAATATTAAAGTAAAAACCTTAAGAATGGTTCTCACGAGAGCCCTAGTATCCGGTTCGGGAGGTAACTGTTAGCGCTAACCATTAACTCCTGCATGAGAACGTCCGATCGGTTAGCGCTAACCGTTAGCGGTATCTGGATACCGCTAACGGTTAGCAAGCGCTATCGGTTAGCAAGTTGAGCGTGTTGCTATCATCAACCAATCACACATACGTGTTTACAATTTCCAGTTTCTTATTGGCCAGTGATTCGATCATCATATTTTGGTATCCGGATTGGGATTTTCCCGGAGGGACGCACATCAGCTAACGGTTAGCAGGATCCGGATCCTGATAACCGTTAGCTGCCGTGTGAGAACATAGCAATGGCATTAGTCATACTTTTAAATTAATAAAACAGCAAAAATTAAGACAAAGTGCAGTATATTTTATCCATGGAGTTTAAATCCGACATATTTATCAATGAAGTGTACACAAATTAATCAATTTTAAATTCATCAAAAATAGGCCTATTCCTTTGGACACTGAAAAGTTAAATATTGTATTTGCTAGTGACCAAGTATTTTGTTATAACCAGGTCACAGATTATTTTAATTTAATTAGTGGCTATATAACAATATAACTATATTTACTGATGTCATATGCAAAGAGTACAGAAATACAACTTCAATAAATTAGACTTGGAAAGGCTATGGAGAGAATGTACTACCAATACCTGTACCTGGTATTATTTTAAGCTACGGGGCCACACAGCTGAGCAAATAACTTGCACAACAGTAGCCAAGTACACCTTCAGGACACTAATAAATTAGCACAACAAACTATACTGACAATTTCGTTAATTATTATTGGCTTATTATGTATTAATTTGCTATTACATAATATATGATTCTTAATTGTATTTTATATATGATTGCATTTGGATATGATACTGAATGAAACTTAGCATTTTGTATCTCTGCATGGGCAGGCCTTTCAAATTAAATGGGCTCTGTGACTCATTCATGTTCCAACTGATATTGGAATGTTATATGGCTACCAATTATCAATAGTGCATAAATAACCGTATTCGGAATTTGGGGCACAATTTATGTTTAATTAGCTGTCTAAAATCATACATATTTCACTATTGCAGAAGCTTTTATTTAAATATTAAAGAATGGAAGACTAGATAGGAAAACAAAAATTCAAATAAACTATTTTTAGTAAATTGCAATAAAGTATAATTAGTGCAGAGCAAGATATGGGCTGCTGTGGGAATAGTTTTGGCAACCTTTGCCAGTGACGGTGGCACCATGATTTACCCGATGGGGACTAACCTGTCTCGTCGAGGGTCCAAAGGAGAGCAATGGGATCTAGGTGTCAACAACTCATGAGGCCCTGGGTGTTCTCAGTTGCTGAACAGGGGTTTGACAACCGACGGCAACTACAAGGGGCTTATCCTTAGTGCTCCTACTCTGTCAATATATAACACACTCCAAACGCCAAACACTGAGATCTCTGTGTTTTAGGTTTTTTTTTTTTTATGGAATCCGATAGATGGGGTAATTACCAATATGTACTACTGTAGCAATTTGAACACTATATTCAGTCTGGAACACAAGTGTTCGCTATTTCAATGTGACCTAGTCTCATTGACCTCATATTGCATGGCAATACTAAAACGTGGTTATTCAGTCACTTTCATTTTACTATTATGGGTAACAGATTGTGATTAGAGTAAAGTGTTTGGTGTACCAGCAAAGCTAAGATGTTCTTGTAGTACAGTATTTATCACATGTCAATCTGATCACATACACACTCTCAACGAGCTTCGGAAAAGTGTTAAAATTTGCTAGAAAGTCTGGCGGTGGCTGATACTATTTTTTTAAACCCCTGGCGGTCACAGGGTTAATTCTGTATTGTATAAAATTTAATCTCTAGCTTTCATCCACACAGTGGACTTCATCAGGAGACTAATGCAATTGGTCTAGTGGTCTAAGAACGAATATAAAATAAATAATATCCAGTCTGATTCAATTCAATGCAATTATTTGTTCACTTCATGAGCCTTTACTGGCTATTATTCCCAATAACTACAATTACACTCAATGGCATTATCCTGTACAAAATGCTTAAATAAGTAAGTGCAATTCAGGTAAGCAAAAGATCTCTCCAGATGGAAGCAGATTGTTGATGCCTTATATCCCGCTCGGGACGAAGAGGTTTAAGTAATTCAGGTAAGCAGGTTTATTGATTATTGTTAAGAGAAGAGACCAGAAGGTATAGAGAAGAAAGGTAACAATCTGATTTATACTGGATGATAAAGAAAGTGCAAGGATGTGTCATGATTTTTTTAGTCTACCCGAGAATTGAAAACAAAGTGGGACAAATGGATGAAGACAGAGAATTGAAAACAAAGTGGGAAAAATGGATGAAGGCAGTGACCGGGTGACTGCACAATTCTGGCTAATGGCACGTAAAGTACAAACTGGTGTCTTTCATTAAACGTAAAAATACCATTAAATCAGGGAAATATTAACAAGGTATTCCTGTCTGGCCCATTATGGTAATCCTGTCTGGCCGATTTACGAAACCTGTATTATTTTTGTGGTTAAGCTCGAGACAAACGAAATGAAACGAAACATAAGAAGTACATTACCTCCTCCATTTTTGTAGCAAAGATATGGAAATCGCCATACGTTGCCAAGACCTACAGCATAGCCTGTGCACGATAGGATGAAATCAAGTTTATTGGACCAGTTTCCTCTTTCCTGGTTTTCATCGCCCGTCTCATTTAGAAAATCTTCTGCTTCTTCGGGTGACAATTTTGTCTGTAAAACATGAATCACATTTCATAAAAATTAGTTTAAGTTTCGTACCATAAGTTGATGGAGAATATTGAGAGTTTTTCTGTTGTATCTACTTACGGTAGTTGCTGTGAATTTTGTCTATTTTGTGCTATCAATACTATTACCAACTACTATATTACTTGTGTCGTTTGTTACATAAAAGTACGATAATAATCAGAAAAAATATTAACCAGGTAATCCTGCCTGGCCAATTTATGAAACCTGTATTTTTTTTGTGTATGTATTACTATCGAGACAAAATAAATGAAAAGAACATAAGAAGTACATATATTACTGTTTAACTAAAAATTTAAAAGTAATAATTTTTTAATAATAATTATCATTTTCATAATTATACAAGAAAACACTTGAAAACACTTTGGTTTGAAATATTGAAAATTATAGAACTTTAAGGTATCAAGTCAACTAAAGAGAACATAGGAATTATTTTCAAAGTAGCAATTAAATTGCATGGAGCCATGGTAATTTGTGGTGTAACTCAATCGAAAAAATAAGTTACTGCGTCATATCACAGACATTAAATGCGATTAATTATCAAACTCGATAACCTTCTTTGTAAATTACCTAATTGCAAAGTATTCTATTATGGTTTACACTTAATGACTTGATTAATACGTATGACGTACTTGATAATCACTCTAATCTGAATTACAATTTATTGCTTGCAAGCATGTAAACAAACATATACAGGTATCCTCTACAAAGGCAGTAAGGCATGATGAAACTGCAGGCATACACATTTGGAAAATCTAATTAATGAGTATGCTTCAGTAAGTTTTCAATTTGCCGATTGAATTAAAGCAACACAAGCCAGCTAAATACGGCAAGTTGGGGTGACACCGATCAAATTTCAACGCATGAATATTCTGATTTGGACCTTATTAGGAGAGTGATGCCGTATGAATGAAGCGTTTGCACTATTATTGCGTGAGAATCTTGTCTCCTTGAGAAAATTTATCATTGACCAGTAAAGTGGAAAGCTCGGTAATTGAGTCTCATCTGTTTATTGCTGGCAACAACCCAACAAACTACCACAGATTATGGTGATAGCTGTTAAAATTCAAAATATATCAAAAAATATACTCATTAAATCAAATATCTGAAATAATATTTTAAAAAAAATAAAAAAAAAATCAATAAATTAATTGAATTGAATATTTTTTAAATATACAATTAAGGTAAATTTTACATAAAGAAGCTTGGATCGGATTGGATTTATTCGGTGTAAAAAACCAAGGATAGCCAACTAGAAGAAGACCTATTTCCAGTGGGGTCCTTCTGGTGGTGATTGGGCAGTCACTGGGAGACAAATCCCCTACTCTTTTCCGAAGAGTGTACTGCATTCTTTAATGTGCACATGGACATGTACACATTAAAATGACTGCTTAACATTATAAAGATACAAGGTACAATACAGTACTACTTGTTGTCGCTCATATCACAAACTAACACAATCGAAGTGGTATTAGTTCATGAAAACAAAAAAGTGTGTCAAAATAAGCACATAAAAACCTTTATTTTAACATGCTTTTTGGTTTTCACGAACTAACAAAATCCACTATCATTGTGTGTAGTTCGTAGTGTTATAATAATATTAAGGAGTAGAATAATACTGCACTGTTTATTAAAACTGATGCTGGTCAATAATAATGCCAATCTAGCTATTATTAAAGCACACTGAACATACTCTACCCCGGTCATTGGATTAAACACCTACAGTATGCAACACATACCCAACTCTGTGATGGAATTTTCCATAGGTTGCAGGCTAATCAGCGTATTGGCATTCAACCCTACAGGTATCAATAGTCCGGGGTGGACAGACAATTTCAATAAAGTGTCTCACCAATGACAAATGAAATGCCCAGGGAGCGGTTTACAATCTTTCTTCCTTATCATTATTTATAAGTGAATTAAAATCTATAATAGATCAAAAAAAAAAAAAAAAAGGTGTATAAGAGACAGAAGTACGATAATAAGGCATGGAACAACACTTTGTTTCTATGCAATTTTCAGTATTAGGTAATATACTACATTTAGATAAAAATGAGTGGTTGGTTATTACCGGGCCCTCACTGCATCGTGTGACAGTCGTAAGGCCGCCATAATTTTGAGTGCTTTTAGATTTGTTTGTAGGCTTTTGAATATGTTATCCAAGCTGTGCCTACAGTAGTAATTAACTATGGTAGGTAAATATAGAATGTATAGAATTTTCATTACATAAGTTAAAGAATTATTACCAGTTACCAGTCTGTTTTCACATACACAGTTGCCTCTTTCCACTCAGGAGTATAAGTGAGTACCTGATAAGCTCAAACACAAAATGCACTAATTATACAGCTGCAATGTTCAGTTATGGAATTCTCACCAGGGAGTTGAGTATGTGTTCCATATGTGCTTGATCCAATGATCGGGGGTAATAATGTAAAGCATTTAAAGACCTTGTTGGCATGAAGCGCTATATAGTACAGGTATTAAAAAAGTATAATTCAGCCAATTTCACAGTCAGTTTGTAGTTCCTAATAATAGCTGGGCCAAACAATAAACATTGCTTCTAAAGAAAACCTGTCTTGAAATAGTATGGCCATATTTATTATGCTTCCAATTCATTGCTTGTCAAACAATGTACTTTGATCAGATTTATAACATATATTAGGTCTTGAGATTTTACTTTCTTAAATGGGGCTTTCATCATATACAACATAAATATCATAAATCAATAAATATCATTTACTAATTACTTGCTGCATTAATTATTTATTGAGTAATTACACAGAAGTACACTATTGGTGTTTTATGTCATCACTGATGGTAATTGAGTGTAAGTCTAGTAAACTAATCAGTTTCTGTCTACCATTTAAACCACACAAATTAGTGAACCATAGATTTGGCATGCTGCACTATTGCCTCTCTAGCCACTAAGCATGAGCTCAGTGGTTTAGTAGTAACATTCCTATATATCTCATACTGTAATGCGAACACTATCAGAATACCCAGGCTTTAACAAAAAATATTAACTAAATCACAAAAAAGCACCATTAAAACATTCCTACTTCCAACAAAAAAACTTCTTTTTCAGAAAATGGAATAAATAAAGCTGTTTTTACAAAGTAACACACAATAATTTTGTTTTCTATCACTTCAGTGTGCACAAGAGAAAATCTGTACTGATATTAAATAGGCCCTACGGTCTTATAAAAAGTACAAACAGGTTTTTAAATGGAGTACTTACAAAACTTTCCCACTTTATAGGTGCTTCATTCCAACAAGTTGTATACCTGTTAAACCTTCCTTTTTTAGGACCCTTGGATGGGCTACTTTATGAGATGGCTCTTTTCAAACTGGGCTTCTTTTCGATATTATGTTTGCAAAGTAAAAAGGGGGGGGGGGTTTCTTTACATAATAACGAAATGCTGTAAATTTTGGAATTGCTATTATACAACATTTTTCAACTATGGAATTCAATTTTTTTTTTATTTTAACCATGCTAAGTACAATAAAATACTATTGATAATGACATGAATCATCAAAGATAACATCAGTCTGAATGTACTGTAAATTACTATCTTGAAAGAAGCCAAAATGATCTTGATTAGAAGCAAATAGGCTTCTTTTCGAGATTACTTTTACTTTTGTAACCTGAAGAGGTGGGCTTCTTTTCGTGATGGGCTTCTTCTTGAGACTAAGGCCATGGGGCTTCTTGCCGAAGAGTTTATTAACATTCCTAATGTTGGTAGTTTTGGTATCATAAGTTCAATATTGATATAGATCTGTTATAATTGGATTGGCAGATTAAAGTAAGCCTGAGTACACTACACTAATTTTCTATATTAATAGTTCAAAATAACCCCCAAAATAGTACAAAACACATTTCAAAATGAATGCAAAAAGAAAGAAAAAAAAAAAAGCCAGAACCATGAAAAACCTTGAGTGTGCCTCTCTATAAAATCATAAAACACAAATTATGTTTTCTGTTTCATATACAAACAACCTTGTGCATCTTAATATCATGTATCTTAATATCATGTATTTCCAGGCTTCTCACTACTGTATTCTGTTAAATATTTTAAAGAACATTTTCCTTATTTTTTCCTTGTCTTGACAAATCAAATTATTAATTTCTTTCGAAAGTGTACTTTCTATCACATATACTGTACTTTTCTATCACTGTCTACATAGGCCTAGTCTTTCTTATTATGCCTCATTGTTCCCCACTACACAGTACATCAGTAGGATAGCCCCCCCCCCCACACTCTACAGTACAGACGTTTGCTAGGCAACAGAAATCAGGACATGAGGTACTGTATGGCTAAAGATCTCACATTATTTGAAACTTCTTTTATTCCTTGTATCACAAACTTATTTTTTCAAAGATCTTCATAGGACGCCAGAAAAAATAAAAATAAAATTTTGTTTTCTTATTGAGCGAGCAGTTTTTTGTCTAAAAACATCCAGACTGAGGAGAAAATAAAAATAAAATTTTATTGGTAAATGTACACAGTGTAGTAATGGGATGGTTAAATGCTTTAAATTTGTGTCTAATTAGGAAGAAATATGCATATCTTATCTTTGGAGATTTCAAGGCAGCGGAGGGCATAATAAAAATAAAGAAAAACTTTTATTTTTTTCTGAAATTTCCATTTTTTCGTAGCTGCGGGTATGCTAAATGGCCAAAAATAAAATTGTATTCTTATTCGAAATAATCATTATTTGCGGGCAGCGGTTTAGCTAAACAAGGTATAAAAAAGGCTCACCTTAGCATCACTGTAGTTGTTGAATAGATAGTCACATGTAAGTCAGGTTTCTACCGTATACCAATATTCATGCTTGCACCATTTACAATGAAAATCATGCCATTTCAAGTCCTCACACATGTTCAGCTTTGTAGCTAACTAAAAATGTCCCTTGATGCAGGGTTCCCGGAATGCCGCCCTCAGCGGCGTGTGCGAAGCACAACTCAAGAGTCAGAAGTGGAACGTGAATTTCCGATATGGTTTCGTAGTCAGATTTTCCAGCGTGCTTTTTTCATTGATAAACAAACACCACTGCTTTGCACATTGATGCCTTATGCCTAGCTAGGGCTACAAGCGCCGTATTGTTAGCTGGGTACGTCTGCAACTGAGTTATTCTTAGTTATTTTTTTTTCTTATTTTAATATTATTAATTTCTTTCGAAAGTGTACTTTCTATCACATATACTGTACTTTTCTATTACTGTCTACATAGGCCTAGGCCTAGTCTATCTTATTATGCCTCATTGTTCTCCGCTACACAGTACATCAGTAGGCTAGCCCCCCTCCCCCACACGCTACAGTACAGACGTTTGCTAGGCAACAGAACGTGATTGCACCTTCCTTCCCAGGTGTTCATGTAACATTTGCATATTGTTAGCTAACCTTGTGTGTATTTCTTTGTGAAAATGAGTACCGTGGCGTACTCATTTTCACAAAGCATTTGCATCCCCTCTTGGAAAGAGGGAACTTCGAAATATTGTCTCCATATCTTCGCTAATTAATCACTGTAATTTAGCTTACACTTATGCATGGAGGGATCGCACTTAAAATGTACAATAATCATTTCACTACCCGACAAACCCCGAACTTTATTCATGCATTACATAAATAGTTTCATTTTGCTGACGTATTCTAACATCACTGGGCGCATGGTAACAACCAACTGACTGCAGACCATTTCCGGTCACATTCTTCTTTATTTATTCTTCATAACGCAGTACCCCTAGATATTGTGAGGGAGAACACCATCACAAACACTTATTTTACATTTCTTTCATGTTTGGGAATGTCTAAATTCAGTTAAACCATGGAGGTATAATATATAATATATACCTCCATGGTTAAACTAGCAATTTTTATATAGATAAAAATCATATTTTTCTTAACAACTGAAATTTTGCTGGGAATGGGGCTTAAACTCAAGTTTCCATAGTTTTAAAAAAGTCATTTGCAACCTTATTAAGGTTCTTTATTTATTTATTTTTTTAATTCACTATCTCCAATAAAGACAGCATTTTTGCCCAAAAAAAGAGCACATTTTTTGTGTTTTTAATCTTTATTATAATCTGATTAACTTCATTAATGTATTTATCATAGAAAAGGATTGGTGATAGTGCTTAATGCTATACTAACCTGATTATAAACCATAACAAAACCTTACACTTTGACGTTTGTATTGATTGCAGTTAGGCTAGGCCCTAAATACATATTTTTTTTATCTCATTATCATCAAATAAGGCATGGTTCTTTTGTCTTAGAAAAATCAGCTGCAAAACATATCAAACAATTTCTTTCCTCTGGACTGGAGCCTGACTTTTTAAAAAGGAGTACACTCCACTTAATGCTGCCCTATGTACCAGGAGGCATAATGGGCAGAAGTAAGCAAGTACACTCCACTAACTAGGTACTACTACTATATCATGGTACTCTAGTAGCTTACCTGCTTGGCTGGGCATTAGCCCTAAACTGAAAACCTACCGTAGCTAGGCAGGCCTCTCTAGCCTATATAGTATTATGCATCCTATCCTCTATGCTTAGGTAGGCATTAATTTGGTTTGCCTGCTTATTTTAGGCCTAAAAAAACAAACAAAATAGGCCCTAGCCTACAGGGATATAATTACAATCCTTACCATTGGGATTGCTGTAGAATTCTCCGTAGAATGCTTCTGGTCAGACATTACAATACACGTATCATACCAAAACGGGAAACTATTGATGAATTTATAGCTACAGACAACACACAGAGCATCCACGATACTGACTGTATGATCTATGTAGGCCCAATGGGTCATCAGCAGCAACCAGACACGAACGGTAGTTAATTGGTCTCTATTCCGCAGACGTCGTTTTTTATCTACACTCTGTATAAATAAATTAGGATTCGTCCATTTAAAAATGGTGTATAATGACATTAATTTATTGAACTTTAACACTTTTGTTATAGTGGCACTCCTCAATTTACGGTGCGTTCAAGACCAACAAAATTACCAAAAAAAGTTACATTAAAAAAAAAAAATAAAAAAGCTCAAGCACAAAATTTGAAAGCCCCTTCTTATCATAACTTAACAATTAAACTTAAATTAAACTACTTAAAGTATATAAATTCAAAGTAGATACAGCAATACAGACTTATTTTCCTGTACAGTACTATAGGCCTAAACATACACACACATCAAATACATGTATACAAAATTATTCAAGTCAAATATTGTAAAATGGCTTTCCACAAAATCGCCCAGAATAGACTATTCCGTTTGTCTACCAACAATGAGAAAATCAGGGTAAATAATGCCAATGTGACAGTACTGTACAGTACTTACTCGTTACTTGTTACTTACTCAACTGGAGGGCTGAAATACAAGTTACAATAGCGCACTGTCTTTCGGATGAGACGTCTAAGCCGTTGGTTCCGTCCACCATGTACATGTTATAGAACGCAGTAGGGCCTACACTCTTCGGAAAAGAGTAGTTTGTCTAGTGTACTGTCAATCACCACTAGAAGGTAGTCTTCTTCACGACTTTCGTGGGCTATCCTTGGTGTTTACACCGAATAAATTCAATCCAATCCAACATATTGTTTCAGCATTCTCTCATGAAGCCGGATTTGTCGGCATTTGAATAATTAGTAATTAAGTTACTTATTAGGAATTATTATTAGAAATTAAAGGGCTCTGACCAGATAGGCCTACCTAAAAATATGTAGGCCTATCAGGCTCTCTCACTGGCAAAACATTCAGTAAAACCCCTCCTTTGGGACACCCTTTTTTTACACTTCGGCGCCCCAACCAGGGAACACCCCATTGAAGGACAGGGAAGCTATCTTGGCTATAGAATGCAAATGGTCAAATAAACATCTATTCAGTGACCCCTATTTAAGGGAGACATTTTGTTTTATCAACAACTCCTTAACACTATTTCATTCAAATTTATCTTTTGACAAATTTTGAGCCAAAAACATTAAACCAAAAATGGAGAGCTTTATGCCTCTGCGCAAGTAATAAATATCAACCTGTCAAATGATTAATTTTTTTCCTTTCTCCATAAACTTTTAGGATTCCAAACCAGGCCATAACCTGCCCCCTGATTTAAGACATCACACTTTATTAAATGCGTCTTGAAACAATATTATTTTTAAAACATTGGTCATTAATTAATTAATAACACTTATATCATAAAACAATATAAAACTTGTTGTTTTTTTATACTGTACAGTGTTGATTTCATATCATAAACGTATTGCAGATTTTTATACTCATTCTTAGCACAATTAAAATTTAAGCCTAAAGAGTCATCGTCATCGTGCCAAAAACCCATCATGGCATTCACGTGTTACGGTTAAAATACGTCCTAAAGGCAAAGCTCAAGAGACGTAATTGTTGTAGGAAAACAAAGTGTCATTAAAAAAAAGAAGAAAACAATAAAGTGTATAATATAATGTATAGGCGTTGCTAATTCCGATTCAATAAAATTAATCGAAATCATATTAAAATTGGGAAATGGAAATAACAGTACTGTAACTTTATGGTTTATCATTGCGCAATACCTGTAAGTCGTAAATTGGCATTTGTCTTCGATTGCGATGCGAAAGCTGAAACGCTACACTATTACCTCCTTCTTTCCTTTTGATTAATTGGGTTATCTCAGTTGCTTGCGCTTAGTGGGTCAGGCCGTCAGTGCGTGAGCCTGATGGAAAATTTCTATCACAGCGTCATTATTTTCTGTCAATATAATGACCGTATTTGCCGACCCATCTCGAGTCCGCCTACTCCTAGGCCTATGTTGTTTGTACAAGATAATCGGGTACAAACTATTGCTTACTCATTGGTACGGTTGTGTATGCTAAAACATCGTCCATGACCCGCGAACCTCTGTTGTTTTTAGCACGGCGGTCTGGTCAATCAAGTTGAAAACGATTAAGCCAGGGGGAGTGGGAGCAATGGGTGCGTACCCATCCCACCCAAAACTGGAAAATTCTGTGCACTATGATCATGGGGGTTGGAGTCGCAGCTTCGATTTTCATTAGTATGGCAAAATGTTTCTAAATACGGCGCAGACCCGTAGCCAGGGGGGTCCTCCACCAATAAATGCTCTGCAGACCCACCCAAGAATCAGACGGAATGTTTCTGCAGACCTTTTTCAAACATAACTGCTTTTATAGCATTATTTAGATCCATTTAAAAATCGCTCAGGCTTCCGAGGGGGCTTCTATTACGTTATAAGAATTTTATAATAACGTTTTTGGGGATAAAAACGTTATTTTGTAGAACCCGTATGTACGTACTTTATATAAACCTATAATTTCACAACGTCACATAAAGCTTTAATGTTCTTACAAAGTTGTAGTTATTTTGTGACATATCTAACCACAACGTTCGCGAACGTTATAAGAACGTTTTGGGTTTGCTGGGTTCGCTCCCCCACCACCCCACCGGGGCTCTTGGGCAGTCCCCTCTGGATCCCACGCACAGAACCCCTTCTTCTTTCAAGGACCTGGCTACGGGCCCGCCTAATGATAATTTCTCAGTTGAATTTGTAATTTAACACGTCACTCCTTCACAATTAGTACCAAAGAGGCGTGGTGTCAGTGGATAAAGCCACCCTTCTCCCCCCCCCCCCCACACACACACAGAGCCACCAGCCGGGTCCTAGAGACCGTTTTTGCCCTACTTTCGATTACGACTCCTGGTCCGAAAATGCTCGGTTGGATCCCATTGACAAATATGAAATAAGCCTGACGTTTTTTATTGGAGGCGTTTATTGTGACTAATATGAAAAAGGAAAATGAAGAAATTGAAAGGTATAGAATTCAGAGCATTTAAATAAGCGAAAAAAAAAATCTGGGGGAAGACTACTGTTTACCACTGACAATTAAATGCCAATCTTGTCACTCACGACCCCATCCCTTGTCAATCATAGAGATGCCAATTCCTTCACACACTTAGAGTATATCAAATATAACTAGCAGGCGCGGATCCGTTAGGGGCACAGGGGAGGGGCACGTCGAAATATTCAATCCTTTTTGCCCTACTTTCGATTACGACTCCTGGTCCGAAAATGCTCTGTTGGATCCCATTGACAAATATGAAATAAGCCTGACCTTTTTTATTGGAGGCGTTTATTCTGACTAATGAAAAAGGAAAATGAAGAAATTGAAAGGTATAGAATTGAGAGAATTTAAATAAGCGAAAAAAAAAAAAAAAAATCTGGAGGAAGACTACTGTCTACCACTGACAATTAAATGCCAATCTTGTCACTCACGACCCCATCCCTTGTCAATCATAGAGATGCCAATTCCTTTACACACTTAGAGAGTATCAAATATAACTAGCAGGCGCGGATCCGTTAGGGGGACAGGGGAGGGGCACGTCGAAATATTCAATCCTAGTAGGATGTAGAACCATATTTAGGGGTCACCCTTATTAAGGGAACACACTTACCAAGAACGTGAAATTGTCTCTCTTATACAGGCATTGGCATGATGTCATACAATGAGGACATACATTATTTATAATTTTATTTCAGTTGCCCTTATATAGAACGAATTGTAAAATACAGTATATATGAAGAAATCAAAATAAAACAATCAATGTTTATTGTTTCAGATTCCAGTGCTATAACAGATAACAGAATGGATAGAGTATTGACTTAGAAATGGTGAGGATAGCCTACACAAGAAAAAATCCTATGATTAATTTAGTCAAATATGAAGGTAGTCCAACGAACTAATCAATCCCTGATTAGTTTATACAAAGTAACACACACAGCGGGCCTACTGATACCGATATTCATTTTAAGGATTAAAAAAAATATATTGATTTGACCATAAGGTACACTCAGAAGGTGTCCCTGTACGTCTCGTAAGGGGGTTGGCCGAGTGTGAACATTCCCCTCGTCGCGTTTCACGGAAAAGTGTCCCCTTAACAGGGGTGTCTCCCAATTCAATCCAACTTGAATTCATGCATCACTAGGCTGTTTTAGAGTACTGTAATCGGAGTAGGTACGTATAAAGATTAATCTTTACCTCCTGTAATCAGGGATGTGCTAACAGGCCTACTTTCTATAATTTGTGACTTGAACGCGCTTCTTTACTACTGAGCTCTGGCTCTGAGAGGTTAAGATCTTACAAATAATATTGTAATTATGATTTAACTCTGCACCTCCCCATTAAAAATTAAATTAGAATGGAGTCTCGACCAACTGGTTGACAAGTATGAGAAAAACCTGGGGGAAATCGCAAACAACATAAAGAATGCAAATAAAGATGATTTTCAGCAGAGCAGGAATGCAGGTCTAAACAACGGCGCGGTTTCTTATTAGACGTAGGCCTACTTTAGTGACATCCGACACAGTTTTTTTTTAATCATTTAATGATTTAACTATGGTAGGAAGTCCATGGCGCTTTCAGTCACAAAACAAGAAAAGCTGACGGTTTGTTCTGCTAGCGCCCTCTTTGGTTGACAGGAGGTAAAGGATCTTGTAGGGAATGTCCCCTCAGACTGACCGGCGCACAGTGCATGGTGGTGGAAGTCTCCTATTCATTAAAAAAAAAAAATGAAAAAAGTAAGATCTAGCCCCCTTACTATAGTAGTAGCCTAGTTTGTCGGGTCGTAGATAGGCCTAGTAGTAGTAGTAGTAGTAGTAGGGCTAGATGAGGCCAACCAAGTAGTAAGTAGGGCTAGGCTTAGGCCAAGCCTAGACCTAGGTTTCAGAACCTATGTAGAGGCATAACTAAAAAGAACACTGCTATCTGTACCTACGGTCTAAGTTCATGTTGTGTTCTAGATTAATTTTGCCAGCTAAAAATCTCGAATTTGCCTATCATTAAGGTTTGGTTGGAGTACCCTTACTAAATCATGAAAATGCTTTGTGTTGTGGACCAATAGCAAAATAAACACTGCCTTAATTTTATAGTTTACTTCTCACAAGCTTTTTTTTGTATCCTTTCTTCATTAGTGCTATGACAAAGTGTTTGACTAAGTTTTATTATAATACAATTATTGTCAAGTTTAGTGGTCCTGCTAAACAGCACCTAATAATGACTGAGAGGAGACCACCTGAGAAGAGTTTTTCTACACACAAGACTTCCTACTAATATAATTGTACAAATATTAATTCCTGAGAGGACATATTAAATTGTTGCACTATAAAACATATTTTTGAAGCAAAAAAACTTTAGGCTCAGAATTTGATTGATACATCACCCGTGCATATTGTTAACTATCCTGTGTAACACATTAACACCTATCTGTAAGAACGCAGGTTGTACATGTAAAAGTTAATATGTGATGCTATAAGTAATAAATTAATGATTCTTGAAACATGTGCAACTTATATGTTTTAAATATATAGTTTATTATGTTTGCATAATAATAATAATATAAAATGGAGGCCTCTGTTTGAACTGCGTTTATACATGTAAAAGTTAATTTGTTACACAGGATAGTTATAGTACTGTATTAAATTTCATGCAAGCATGGTGACAGTATAGTACCAATCAAATTCTGAGTCACCAGCTAAACAAAACTCTTATATTACAGCTGGTTATATTTTTAACTTCAGCTTTTTATAGTACCACAAAAATATACAATAATATTTCATTCAGGCATTATTGTTTTATAGAATTACTTCTATAAATAAATATCTGGCAGTGTTTACTAGGACCCAAGTTTAGGGATGACTGATTTAAAAATAGAAGCTACTGTAGGTCTGAATAGGCCTTTCAGGAAAATAATTGCTCCTTTGGCTTCGAAAGTGCCATCAGCACTGCAACTATACTCGTATTCCTCTAAATTCATCATAAATTCTACTTTTTCTTCACTTTTTATTAAAATAATAACAATTTGTTTTTTGAATTATTTTCAGAAAGTCGAAAGCTGTGAAATGGATTGTTGGATATTGACAATTTATGCTATGGTATTCTTCTTAATATTTCTGTACAAAGACTATGCGAGCTGCTCACAGTCACGTTTTGTCAGCAGCAGAGTTGATGACAAAGTTGGACTTATGCCCTCTGGTTTTACTAAAGAGGACTTTAAAGACAAAATAGTTTCTATTAGAAGTTTGTTTCCTAAACAGACTCCATATTTTTGGAAGTTGATTGGCTCAGTATCAGAGGATGTTATTGTGTCTAAGAATCCTAAAAGACCAGCTGTGATCCTACTTGCAGGTGGTCCAGATGCACATCAAACATTAGATAACTTAGCGTCCAATCTTTCAACATCTTATAGTCATTTGGAAGGAATTTCAAATGTAATTAAAATTGATGGTATTCTATATAAAAATACTGATCCACATGACACGAAAAGACTGATAGATGAAGAACTTGAAAATGGGTTTAACACTGGCAAACAAGTGGCGATTATTCATCATTTTGAGAGTATTCCAGCAGAAGCATCAATGATATTTCATTCCTATTGTGAAAATGATAACGCCCCTTTCAAGAGGGTTGTCATTATATTTACGGTCCACATGAAAGAGAACTTGAATTTACAAGACAGCATTACAATAAATCAAAAGAAAGTTGAGCAGCATTTAGAAAGTCAGTGGAAGGACGCAGTAGACAAGGATCACATTGAAGCCATGTTCAGTCGAGTTGCAACTGCAGTTGCATTTGTAACTCCAGAATGAAGATTCAGTGGTGAGGGCTAGTATTTGTCTGTCTCTCTCTCATGTAACTGTTATGACTGCTTTAGAGGCCCATCTATTATTCAGCTTGTAAATGGAATTGCTACTTACATGTAAGAGAGTGAGCGGTGGTGGGGGGTGCAAGTGGAGGCACTGAATGATCTGTCAGGGTTTGAATTTCCTCACAATGCTCCATCAGCAAATAGTTGCTGTTGGCTATGGCTTTACTGCAGCAATTTATTCTTCTTCTGCAGTAGCAATCAACAGATTTTATTGTTTTTAAGGGTAAAATCTGTTGCTAGGCCTAAGCCTGGGAGGCAACCCGACAGCTGAAATCTTGCTGTCGATCCTGGGATTTACCACAGCAGTGAAAAGACCTTTCTACAGCAATTGCTGTTGGTCCTGTTGGGAAATTTGAATTCTAGACCTGCAATATCAAAAATGTTTATGCGAATACAGATGGCAGTGAACACTAATAATACTGTACTGTAACATTAGCAAGATGAACAAGAATAATACTAGTAGTGTCTGTTCATTTTAATTAATGCCAATTTTATTTCATTTTATAAGTCTGCAAATGTTGTGAAATTTAATTGTTTTTTTTATGGTATTTTTATTTTAAATCACAGACTAAATGTACAGTAGAACAACAATTGTATTGTTTTATGTTTTGAATTTTATGTATACTGACTGAGTTTTAAATTGTGAATAAACAAAGTGATTTTCTAAGATTGATATTGAGAAATAACCCATGTAATACTGCCTCATCAAATTTGTGGACATCATTGAACAATTTGACATTTTGATGCTATAGCAGGTCTTAAGTATATTTTTAACTTAAAAAATATAAAATCCAACAAATCAAATTAGTAACATACAGTAGCAGTGGTAGATGTAACTATAATAAAATGCCATCTAAATAATACAGTACAGTAATATACCTGTCTCTTATACACATCTAGATGTGTATAAGAGAAAGGGACAGGGGAGGGGCACG
>NW_022757925.1:531650-542027 GCF_011630105.1 Anneissia japonica
ATATATACATGATACTCAGACGAATAAAATTTATACTTAAGCAATTTGTATTTAACAAATGTTAATTGATATTTTATGACATAAATTGTAAATTGTGTTAATGAATTGTAAATAATTAATTTCTGAAATAGTTGGTTTTACTTCAGTTATGGAGGTCTATTATGGTAAATGTTTTGAAAATGATTGATTTATATATTTATTAAATTGATTGATTGATTGACTGAAACATTATTTGTATTTTACATACCTCATTGAATTTGAATACAGGTAAAAATATACTTTATAAAGATTAATATATTTTCTCCATGATATAACTGTATGTAACTGGTACAGGATGATTTTACCTAGGTGTTTCAAGAAAAACCTTTAGTTTCTGGAATGCTAAGTGGATTAGCTTTTGCTAAATTATAAGTTAATAAATTATTATTCGTTGACATTAATGATATAAACTTGTGTATTGATGGAAAAGTGAAATAATGGGCCGGAATTAGTTTTTTCTTAAGTCAATATAAAATGTACATTTAAAAATTTGTATATGGTATTCATTTTGTGTTAGACCATCATTATAAAAGACACAAAAACTTTTTTTTATTATGTACTCTTAGTTGGCATAACCTAAACATCATAATAGTAGAAGAATATTTTTAACACTATACGCTAAACACATGCTTGTTTCTGTCAATTTTTCCTAATTTAAGAGTGTAACATTTGGCGCCTTAAGCACTACTGTAGTGGATATGTGCGATTTATAATTCTTATTATTATTACTATATCTGTGTGTGTCCATTTCAATTAGCCGTAACCAATAGTGAGTAACATTAATGAGAGATGTGATGCAAAGTGGGTGGAGTGGCTCCTCAAACCAGATGTTGTATTTGTATATAGAATAAATGTAACTAAAAATAAAGCTGAGAGGGAGGCTTTATTTTTTCTGTATATGTGGCCTGGTATTTGTACATTTACTAGTACTGTACATATAATATAATTGGTATTCTTCTAGTACTACTGTAGTGTAATAATACGGGTATTTTTCTATTATAGAGTACAACAATCGTGTCGTCACAACACCAGGTGGCTACCGTTCATTTTGCCTAAATGACTTCATAATCTTAATGGTTTAGAATAGGCTTTCTGGAATAGGCATTTTAAAACCTAATAATACCATCAAAATGTACTAAAAACACAAAATCTCACATCATCGAACACACATTTAATCATCAATTAAAATTTACAAAGAAAAACTAAGATACAACATCTTAATAATTACGTTTGAAATTGAGATCAATGGTTTGTCAGTGAAGAAAATGGCGTTCGGTTGAACTCATTTTGTGTCGCTGATAGCGACGGAGAAGTATCACGTGGTATCGTGACTTAACACTCTAGTAATCTATGGTCTTGTTCTTGGAATACTATAATGTACCAAGTATATTGTATTGTTTTATTACTATTATTATGTAACTTGTCTTCTAGTAGTAATACATGGTATAATTGTTTCAGTACTAGTACTTAGTAGCTGGACCAGTAAATTTCACTTGAAAAAGTTTTCTGAAGTTTAGAACAGTGTATTGTACTATTGACGCTGTGTTTCAATTCCATATTTAGTCAAATGTTTCATTAATGTTTGGACTTTCATTACACAGTGATATTACATAACTGAATGGACTAATTAGGTTATGATGAAATTAAATGAATATGATTTGATGTGAATTCTTTTTTACGAGGATTTATTTATAAGATCGTTTGTGTGTACGACGTACGTACCATGGCTGGCGGAACCGGGCCCCCACTATCTGGCAAAAAATATATTATGTCTGGAGATTTTTGTATGATCGGAAAGAAATGCGAGAAAAGAAAGAGGGAAGGAGGAGAAGGATGGGAAAGAGAATGTTTATCCAGTCCCCGACCGAGTTACATTTTCTCGCAATTCACATTGACAGATCTGGGGGAGGGGGTCATGGGTCCTGACCGCTCCCTTGGGCAACAAAAAAGAAAAAAAAGAAAAAAAACCCAATTTTCTACCCTTTCTTTTTGGTATTTATCGATTCATGGAAAAAAGAATATGCATGCAACTACTCATTTATTTATGTATGTATACACACATAAAATAAAAAATGATAAAAATTTACCTGACCGTCTTCAAGAGGGGAAAACCTTGAATTTTGAAGAACTTAAAAAGTCATTTAAAAGACAATTCCGAAGTCAGGAAAGCTTATTTCCCTGCATTCTAGAAATCGAAATTTTCTCGGGGGAACCTGGACCCCCTTTTCCTTTGGGGTTCATTGGTTCATTGAATCATTTTCAAGAGGGGGAAACCTTAAATTTTGAATAAATTAAAAGTAATTAAAAGACACTTCAGAAGTCGGGAAAGCTCATTTCCCGCCTTCTAGGAATCAAAATTTACCCTGGGGAACCTGGACACCTTTCTTTGGGGTTCATTGATTCATTGAATTATTTTCAAGAGGGGAAAACCTTGAAGTTTGAAGAAATTAAAAGTAATTAAAAGACACCTAAGAAGTCGGAAATGCTCATTTCCCGCCATCTAGGAATCAAAATTTTCCAGGGAGAGGACCCCCTTTTTTCCTTCGAGCTTATCCATTCATTGAAAATTGAAAAAAGAATACGTATGCAACTACTAATTTTTTTTTTATGTATGTATACACATATAACCGGTCAATTTACTGTAATAAGAATGAGAAAGTTTATCTGACCGTTTTCAAGAGGGGGAAAACCTTGAATTTTGAAGAACAAAGTCATTAGACACCTAGCTGAAAAGTCGAGAAAGATCATTTACCACCATCTAGAAATCAAAATTTTACAGGGAGAAGTCCCCCGGATCCCCTTTCGTTTTTGGGGAAAATGTTGACCCCCGCACCTCCTAGGTTTGATTCCAGATCTGCATGATTCATATTTCCATTTATCATATAAGTTCCACCCCCCCCACTTTGAAAAACGTTCCGCCCGCCGGCGCCAGTGAAATTACAACCAAAGATCTTAGATTACAACTTTCCACCTTTATAGAGGGCAGCAAACACGATATTTGAAACTCTCGTCATGCTTTGTGTACACAGTGTTTACAGTATTTATTTTTACTTATTCATAGTTCGTCGGTAATTTCCAGAATTTCACCATACGGTGTAATGAAGAACGCAACAGGAAAAGGTTAAACATTTAGGTATGTATTTTTGTAAACATTCAAACGTTCCATTTACCACGGTTAATATCTTCATCGTGCGGTCTTTTTGGTAGAACTCGGCTATTCCTAGGCTTAGTGCTAGGCTAGGCCTAGTAAAGTAGTAGCAGTAGTAGTAGTAGTAGAGTAGGCCTGGGCCTCATGCATGTGTGAGGAGAGTCATGAGACATTAGGGAGCTTTCGATTTGTGCGACGACGCGACGCTAGAACGTAATCACTCATGGGTGACCGACCTAACTGGCGTCCTCCTACGTTCTCTGCATATACCAAAGATCTTATAATTTTATACACAAGATAGCATTCTCCGCGATTTACGCGTAACAAATAGAAGCGTCGGTCAAGGTTCAAAAGTTTCCAATTTAGCAAGAAGGCGCCATTCATGCGCTATTATACCAAAGAGAAAAAGTAATCAGTTTTGGAAGAGGGCATCCTCTCTGTTACCATGGATCTGAGATGGTTCCTGTTCTGCTGTTCACAGGATTGATACCCAAGGTAAAGTCGCGCGGTGTACGGTATGGTCAGAGCGGTCAAGGGTCAAAAGTTTCCAATTTAGCAAGAGGGCGCCGTTCATGCCTTATTACAGAATTTGCACGCGTAAATCGCGGCGTTTATAAGATCTTTGATATATACATAGATTTGGCGAGGTGACCTTCACGTTCTCGCATGCGCAGATGAGTTTTAGTGACGTCATTACGTGTTCTACCAATGATACTAGAAATACAAGATAGAACACTCGCATAGCAAAAATGAGGCAGAAATTGGGCCCGACGTAGGCGGTGCCCTTCTTTTTTATAGTGCAAGTTTTCTATACTTGGGGCCCCGATGTACAAGGCGCCCTTCTTTTGTATATCCAGACGCACACTGCGCCCTTCTTTTTCCACTATATATTGGAGGAAAACTTTATCACTAGAGTGCATTCGGCCATACGATTCTGAGCTATATTGTTCTTTTATTCTTACAGATCCATGATTAGCCTTAATTGTTTTGTGTTTTTTGGATAATTAGCAAGGATTTCTACCTCCGCCAAGGAGGTTATGTATTCAGCGATGTTACTCTCTGAGTGTCTATTTCAGTTTGTTAAAATGTTAATATATTTATAATATATAGCTAATTTTTTGTTTAATGTCAGTGCAATATTTTTCCTTTCTCTATCCTTTGGAAAACGATATAAATGATGACCTTGTTTGTATAATGTGTTGCAATTTATTGCACATCAACGTCCTCTCCAATGCCGTATGTCGCCATAGTGCATTGCGGTGTACAATTTTTTAATTGAGAATTGACAATTAAATATGCGACAACTTGGAAACGAAAGTTTGGTAGAGGTTTTTTAGATCCAGCCGTACGGGGCGCCCCATTGTTTGTATTCCCACCATGCATTTCGGTGGAACACTTTTTTTTCTGTGGAGAACTCTATCTTGTATTTCTAGTGTCTTTGGTTCTACGTCCTACCGTCGTCATGCAATCGAAAGCTCCCTAGTGTCACTTTTCTCAGGCCTAGGCTAGACCCCTTTCAATGTTTACATATTGGCCAAAGATCTTATAAACTCAAGATAGCGTTCTCCGCGATTTCCGCATGCAAATTCTGTAACGAAGTGTACGGCGCCCTCTTGCAAAACTGAAAACTTTTGAACTTCGACCATAGTGTACGCCGCACGACTTTACATAAGGAACAAATTAATGGCGTAATGTGAACACCCTATCTCGGATCCATGGCAGTGACTAGGACTAACTCTCCCAAAACTGATTACTTTTCTGTGCCAATTCACTCTTCTATTTGTTACACGTAAAATCGCGGAGAACTCCATCTTGTGTTTATAAGATCTTTGATATTGGCCTGGCTGAAACGCTGGTGGCGCCCTACACTCGTAGGCGAGAGATTAGCAACAATGCACTGTCTGGGATATCTTTATTTTTGTTGTGCCAAGTTATCTTTTATTTTCTTGCGTTCAATTTCATGAGTATGTGTGTCTAAAGGTGCGTTCAGGTGAGTTTTTTGTGGAGTCAAACACGGAATAAATCTGGAAACGGCCCTTTAAGTTTGAACGGGTGTTAAACGTGGACGTGCTCATATCTGCTGATAATCCAACGTTGCAAATTGCAGTAGCCTGGTTGACGTCGAACTTTTATCTAGATATATATCCACTTAACTAGATAAAAGTTCGACGTGAACCAATCAATTATAGCTAGATAAAGGCTTAAAGCCCCATTCGTGGCAAAATTTCACTAAAAACTGATTTTTTTTTAATAGAAAATATGCATTTGCATTACTCCAATTATTATAAATCATGGAAAAATATTGGCATGAATTTTAGGTTTACGCAAAAGAATAAAAAAAATGAGAAATACAGACTATTACTCATAAAATATTACCATTTTCTCGACGAATTCCTCGTTACTAGGCAAATTCAGAGGTTGTAGATCGCATCCACTGGAATACTCTCGCTTTTATGTATACTTTATACAGTCAATAAAGTGCGCCCTCTCTAATGAGATTAGTTTTTGTACTTCGCATCTCGCACAATGCGGTCGTTTGATTAAGGCAGAGATATGTTTGTTTAAGTGTCAAAATCTCAGTCAGAATCAGTTTTTTAACAAATTTGAAATAATTCCTATGAAATATTATATTTCACAAGTTTCATTACTAGCAACGGAAAATATCATGTCGACCTTTTTTATGTGTGATAACAGAACCTAAATCGAGGTGAGGCTAGGCCTAGCCTAGCAGCGTTGGATAGGCTAATGTTTCTTAGTAAAAGAGTGGGGTGACGCAGCTGGGTGACGCAAGTGTCCAGGGAAACTTTATAGAAACTTATCATTTTTTGAAAGCCGGTAAGAACCCTATGTACTGTAACTTTTCCTGTTCTTGGCCGAACACACCCTAACTGGCATGTTACACATGTTTGACATGCTGGTTAGATACCCTAATACTTAACAATGAATTGCTCATTTCCAGAGATCTTGATTGACACAGCAGTTAAGATGATTTACAGATTTTTATTATGAACATCGCTGTCAGTCCATTCAAGACTTTACTTACTTGCATCATGGAGGAAGAAAATAGTCCTCCATGCTTGCATGTTATTTTTTTATGTTGATATTGGGGAGGAAAATATATCAACCAGAATTTTAGTTGATAGAATATCTTACAGTGTAGACAATTCAATTTGAACATTATTGTTGAAGTTTTTTGATTCTGTAACTTGAGAATTTGCAATTTAATCACTGTATTTGAAATTAAATAATTCCTACTTTTGCTCGTTTGTATAACATTTGCAAATGAAATTTATTGACTCGTACATAACAATGATTTTGTTTTTCAGAGGTCTTATAGGCTTGAATGATGGTGGTAAAAACAAGAAGCAAGGTCCTACTGGGTGATGGTTCCCTATTGAAGAAGAAGGAATATGAGAAGATAAAGGAGGAGAAGGAAGATGAAAAAAAGAAGGCAAGAAAGAAGAGAAAGGACACAGGCGATGGAAAGGATTTGGACAAAAAAAGAAAAGCTCATATTCTTGATGACACTATCATTGACGAGTCTGCTGTACATCTCAAAATTAATGTGACTAATTTTAAAAAAATGACAAGAGCAGAAATTCCTGGTAAGGCTAAGATGGGTTGTGAAGTTACAAAGCAAGATGAAGGGAAGTCCCATTGGCTAATTACAGTAGGCCTACTGATGCTTTTTATTGTTGTTGTCTACCATATTTTTGGTGTATATGAAGAAGATACAACATTGATTGAATATGTGCAGAACTCCTCTTCAAAGGAAGATTTTAAAGTCAAACTTGATCATCTTAGATCATCATTTTCTTCTCAGACTCCTTATTTTTGGAAGTTAATTGGCTCAGTGTCAGAGGATGTTATTGTGTCTAAGAATCCTAAAAGACCAGCTGTGATCCTACTTGCAGGTGGTCCAGATGCACATCAAACATTAGATAACATAGCATCCAAACTTTCAACGTCTTATAGTCATTTGGATGGAAATTCAGGTGTAATTAAAATTGATGGTTTTCAATATAAAAATACTGATCCACATAACACGAAAAGACTGATAGATGAAGAACTTAAAAATGGGTTTAATACTGGCAGACAAGTGGCGATTATTCATCATTTTGAGAGTATTCCAGCAGAAGCATCAATGATATTTCATTCCTATTGTGAAAATGATAATGCCCCTTTCAAGAGGGTTGTCATTATATTTACAGTCCACATGAAAGAAAAACTGAATCCAAAAGATAACATTAAAATAAATCAAAAGAAAGTTGAGCAACATTTAGAAAGTCAGTGGAAGGATGCAGTAGACAAGGATCACATTGAAGCCATGTTCAGTCGAGTTGCAACGGCAGTTGCATTTGTAACTCCAGAATGAAAATTATTTATGGGGAAAAAATATATTGTACTTGTGCCCACAGTAGTGTAGTGCCTATAGCACTTGGGGGTGAATCCACAGGCCCCCAGTCCAACAGGACTAATACACAGTACCCTCATTTTAGCCCTTTTAAAGACACCCAAAACTAGCAAATTTAAGCAATGCAATTCTTGGGGAGCCCTCCTTTTGCCACCCCCTACTGTAGATTTCATCGCTGCTCATCTCCCCTCCCCATCTGGAAAATCTAAGGGCCAATACTGCCCAGAATGTTTGTAATACGTAATACAAAATACTAAAATACTAAAATAAAGTCCAGTCCTCTAAATACCAGTCTTCTATGCTTGTGTGCTGGGTGAAATACTATTTTCCAGGAACCAATGTAATGTCAATTACAGTATATCAATTTTTTTTTCTTTGAAGGATCCCGTACAAAGAAATTTAAGTATATGTTTGTAATCGACTGATGTAGATTCATCTATCCAGGTTTACAATAATAAATAATAATAATTATAATTATTAATTATAATAGTTTTAATTGATATTTATTATATGTTTGTAATCTTTATATCACAATATTAGGGCTTCTTCTTAGATCCACAGAACTTTAAAAATTTGTTTGAAATATGTTAAGCCCCATAAAAAAACTATTAGTTTATCACCACCCTCCCTCATCACTTTTGGGGAAATTCTGATTTTTTTTTTTCAATCAACATGTACAGTATTTTTATATTGAAAGGTTGTCAAAAGCTCAGGATTTCTTGCAAATATGTTACTGGTACAACAAAAACATATTTTTTAAATATAAATTTGATTCCATTTATATGACTTTTTATATATGTGTCCCTAACCATTTATTTACTTGTGAACATCGGTAAAATGGGGGTGGGGTTAGCAAAAAAAAAAAAAACACCTCCCTCCCTCATCAGTTTTTATTCTTTAATAGGGTGATAAACTAATTTTTTTTTATGGGGACTTAGGTCAGAGTAGACTGCTTACATTGAGAAACAGTGTTTCATTAGAATACTCTATACCAATAAGATCTTGTTTCTACTGTAATAAATTTTGAAGGAAATAATTGTATACCATCTGTGTTTATGAATTACAATTTGCTTATATAGAACCTCAAGATTTATTTTTTGTATAATAACCCACAACTTAACAAGAATCAACTTTAACAAAATAGCCTACAGTATAATGCATTAAAAAGAGCTATAGCGCCCTCAAGTTTACATATTTTGGATACTAGCCATAGAGCTATTAAACAACTAGAGTGCTGACAAGATGGCGGAGCAATGCAGAGTTGTGTATGTGTACCATCCAAGATGGCTGCTGTAGGAAAGCGCCACCTTCAGGCTTAGTATACATATTATTACCATAAATAAGCCCTCTGACTGAATATTATATCATTAATGATAATTAGTATTGATAATGAAAAATTATTAAACTGTCGTAGCCAAAAAGAGGCCAAGTAGAGCATCTTATTCAAATTTTAAAAAGAATTAAAATCACCCATACACCGCAACACTCGAGTTTCAAAATACGGGTAACTAGCTGTACTAAACTTTCTGTGTAAATTGAGGGCGCAATTGAAAATGATAGTGCTCAGGGGAAATTTGATTGGCTGAATCTATGGCAGCCATCTAGGATGGTACACACACAGCTCTGCGTATTTCGAAACATGGAATACATTGCTGTTAGCGCTCTAGTATTCTTATTATATCTCTATGATACTAGCCTATTTGGAAAGGCTAGCACCCTCAACTTGACGTATTTCGGACAAAATGTTGCATATTTTGGACTGATGTTCACCAACGCTAATGACTTTAACCAGGACTAGGTTAACACTATTAAGTTCATCAGGCAAATGGTACAATATGTAGTCCCAACCTTTTTTAATTCACAGATCATAAAGTCCTATCCTATCGATATTCCACCAATAGGATGAATTATAGTTCTAGACAAAAGATGACAAACAAATTTCATTGATAAATCAGCGTAGCCCCTGCTGACCCCAGGTTGGGACCCACTGCAATATAGGACTCGCGGGATATAGTACTTTGGACAAGTGCTGTACACATAACATTTGACGATTTTCTTATTTCTTGACTGTCCCTTTTATTGTCAACCTCCTTTCTGCAATTCTTATCTTCTCCACTCATGGTCATGCACATTTATTATTCTGTCATTCATATCAAATTCAATACTATAGTATCTATCTGTACAGCCACAGAAACTTGTTTACAGTACAATATTTAGAATGTGATTTGTGACTGCATTATGTCAGTAAATATTGTCAAAATGAATGACTGATTTCTAGGCAAGACTCTTTTATACCTTGTTTAGCCAACCCGCCGCCTGCCAATGATGATTTTGAATAAAAATTAAATTTTTATTTTTTGGCCAATTACACCTATCGCCATGATAAAAATTTAAATAAAAGTTTTCTTTTTACACTCGCCACTGCCTTTAAATCTCCAAAAGTAAATGTATATTTCTTCCTAATTACAGTACAGTATATAAATTCAAAGCATTTAACATCGCATTACTATACAAAAATAAGTTCGCGAAACAAGGTATAAAAAAATTCTCGCCTTACGTGTAATAACATTCATTCTGAAGGCTGGTGAGGTTTGGCTGGTGGTGGATTCACAACTTCCCAAACCAAAATATCAAATACTATAATACAGTATAACTTGGTTTCATACAGTCAAGTATATATTATTTTCCTTCACACATTGAACACAAAAAGAAAGTATCACCAGTAATTGATGCATACACATTATATTAACTAATTTACTATGGAGTAATCCCTCCT
>NW_022757925.1:542076-562314 GCF_011630105.1 Anneissia japonica
TTGCCATGTAAGAATTAAAGATATGCAGTGTGGCAACTCAAATAATTCACAGACACTGGATATTATTATTAATGAATGAACTGCTGTATGAAAACCTATCCACATAAAACTTGCAACCACCGAGCACACCAAACCAATAGGTGCGAGATTGAAATACCCAAAATCACTAGTAATTAACTTTGTTATATTAATACAAGAAAAAATAATTTTATACAGTATTGTAATAATGGTAAACAAAATAATTTTATTAATTGCAGTTCTATGAGACAAACAGTGGTGTATTAAGGTATTCGAAATGGAGGGAGCCCAGGGTAAGACTTTCCCAGATGGGGGTCTAGAAAATTTATGATTAAGGCACCTCTAGATGACCGGAAACGGCCCCCCTGACTTAATTTTGAATATAATTATCCATTTTTCTCCATTTTTTGTACAAATTTTGAAAAATTTAGGGGAACCCAAGCTTCCCCCCCCCCCGCACCTTTGAATCTGCCACTGTCAAATACGAGCACAATATTCCAATCATAAATACCACCATTAAATTTTCAAAACACCAATATACAATGATAAATCAGAGATAGTGAAAATTACTAATGTTGCTTTATAGCATTAATTTCATTTTGAGAAAGGTATTTCAGTGTATTTATATTATAATATAGCTTATTAAATTGTTGAAAATGTACAAAAGCAATCAGTAATTAAAACTCTTTTTAGCTTAAAAAAATTAAATCACTTAACAGCTGGTGGACAATTGAAAGTTGAATTGGGTAAAATGTTATACCTTTGTATGCTCCTCACACATAATTTGGGAGTTTACTACCATCATAAAATTATATTGTAAATCTTAAATTTTGATGGTAGCGTTGTTGATTTATCTGAAATTTTTATACACCTGTTTTAAAAGATGGGAATTATTGAGAGCTGATCTTTAGAAAAATACTTGTTTTTCACTCAGAGCCACTACAGGTCCCACCTCTCTGTGCTAGAGCTTGGCAATAGTGGTTCAAGAGTGCGACTATTCCAGTTTGACCATCAACAACTTATCAGTTATAATTTGATAGCCATCTCCCAACCAAGCGTTTTTTTGAAATCCTACATCTACAACTACAAGAATTTAAAGCCTATACATTCCATATAAAAACTGTTTTACACTTGCTAACTTCAAAAGAATTAACATTTCAAAAAGGCATTCAAGCATAATGCTGAAAGAAATTAAATTTATTTATTAAATTTGATTGATGAAACACCATTTACAAAGCAAATGTTGGTGGAACATTGCAGTGAATTCTGCTTGTTCTTATTCCTTGATTTAGAAAAAAAAAGTTGTAATATCGTTTCTTTTTTTAATACTATGAATTTCCTCCTAATATGCTCATCTGGAAAAAAAAAACCATTTAAAGATATACTGTCTGTCATTGGCAGACAGTGCATCTTTATGAATACCAGAATCTATGGTTTTGTAAATGAATAAACCTTCTTGAGATGAGTTGTACAATTCAAACACTGTATCACTAATTAAGTCTGTATATAATTGATAAATACTTATAATACTTTATATACGGTAATTCATTTTGTTTCAAATGTTACAGAATACTTACAGCTACTGAACTCTTTAAAAATGTCCATTGCCTATATTACCATATTGCACTAACTACTCTTATAAATACTTACCAAATATTAGCACTAGTCTTTTTTTTTGGACAATCTATTTTGTGACACACTTAAGCAGTAAAATGTTTGTTTCATATTTCCTAAATAACATAAATGTTTAGGCCATACCTACACTGAATGCAATAAATATTACTGTACTGCTAGAAATATCAATAAATTAGTTTAATTTACTGTGTTTTATCAGATTTATAAAATTTTGAATATAATATATCAAAATCCTTAAGCTACTGTTAAACTAGTAAAATTGTATTTTCCAAATGATCCTAAATATCTATGTTTCCTATACTTTTTTTTCAATGATTTACTGATTAGGCCAAAAAAAAATTAATTGCTGGTTTGACGTCCCCACACTCATTATACTTTACAGCCTTCTGAAAAAAACTACTATTTGCTATATTTTTAAAATAACAATCACTTTCCATGGAAAATAAATATAATGATGATCTGATAGTTGTTGCCAATGCCTTAAGAAGAAGTGGAAACATATAATGGCAGAATGCATTACAAATTCATTTTAGGCCAAGTTAAAATAAAAAGTAGTTTCTCGTCCTAATATTTTGAAAAAAGGGAGAATCGGCATTTTTCTTCTTTTTTTTACTCCAAGATGGCAAATCCAAGATGGTTGATGGGAAACAGTTACTACTTTCTCACTTTTACCAAGTAGACACATTGAAAGCAAATAAAAGAAGCACTAGACATGATTCATACTGCACCATATGTATCCCAAACCACGAACGATCGAGAGAAGAATTTTACTGATGTCAGTTAGCCAGATTTTTGTGCATTTTGTAAAAGAAGGAAAATAATAATAAAAAAAACCAAAAAAATTGGTGAGGCTGAGAAAGTGGATGCGCGAGGGGACGAGAAACTAGTATTTTTTTTTTATTTGGCCTTACTTCTTTTATGAAAAAAGACCATAAAATTATTTTTGCTTACCACTAGTATATAGGAAACTTAATAGCATTAGTAAATATCCTCATCAAAAAATAATTTCAAATCCCGGACGAGAAAAAAATGTAATTTTATTTGACCTTAATACTAGCACAGTGATTTCTTAATCATATTTATTGTTCCAATTTTTCACAATAACCATCCTATTCAAATTTTTACAACTAATTTATTGCCTGGCACACGCTATATCCGGCCGTCAGCCAACAAATTTGTACGCACTTTATGCGAGCTCTGCTGATTAAGTATTTCTCAAAGCATTTAGTGTCTGTTGCATGCACTGTACAATTATCGTAATCAAAAATTTAATTAAAATGAATTAGCACAACATAACAGGTGTCTATAAAAGTAGAAGTAGTAGTGCAATGCACTACATTATATGGCAAAACAAAATTGTTATGCTGCCCAAACACACTGGCATTGCGAAATCAGTCAGAGGCGTTCCAGAAATTCCCTGACGAGGGTCCCAAGATCCCCCACATGGTGTTCAGCCCCACCATAATTTGGGGCAGATGTGAGCAAGGTTTAAGAAAACCTGAAAATGGTATCCTTGGACTGTGAAAATGCTTTTTTAAAAGTGGTTTTTCTCAATGAAATGATTTCTTCACCAACATAGAGTCTAATGTTCCCCAACTGGGTCTTATGACCCGGGAGGCGGCGCACCATAGACCACCCCTCCCCCGATGCTGCCGCTGCTCAGTGGTATTATTATTTTTGAACATTTAAAAAAATATTTTAGATGGCCTCTCTTTAACAACACAATTTTTGTTTTTGGCTTAATATACTGTAGCGCCCTCTACATTGATCTTATAAATGTAGTGCAAAAATACAACTTTGTCTTGTAACTAACACATAAAACCAATTAAATTCATAATTAAAATTTCTTCATAAAAAGTCAATTTAGTATTCATCCATACAAAATAAAATAAAAATTTCAGTACTAAATAGTCTATATATAGTATTATAACTTTTATATTAATTTAATTGAATACCTTTCATAAATTTGTATGTAAAAACATCGTCAAAGTGTTGATAGAAAACTGAAATGTCATTGATAAAGTTTGAAATATGACAATATGGCAAAGATACATGAACAAGCTTGGATGAATACTACCGTACATACATCCATATAAAATCATTTCCAAAATTAAATTTCTTACTCTATATTTACAATTTTCACTTTTATCATACCAAGACACCATCAAGAACATGACAATTATTGTTTACCATCAAAGTGGATGGTAACGGGAATTCTCTGTTGTGACTTTATTATAAACTCGTGCCGAATCCATCAGGTATGCATCGTCAAGGTAAAGGACATCAGCGTCGATCGTCTGTAAGTCGTTAAACAGCGTGTCATCTTCATCGCGACGTAATTCAATCGTCCATAGTGGACTACGAAAGAAACGCCTTCTGGGCTTAACCCAACAATGGTAAACGAGCAGTACCGCAGCGATGATGAAAATAATGGTAAGTGATAGCACCGCACCAAGAACCACTGCTAGACTTCTTTTTGATGAAATATCAGTGGTAGGTGGAGCGGTGTTTCCTGAGTAGTTTGTTAACGGTTTGGGATTAATTGTCCTTGAATGTGGTGTACTCGAAAGTGAAATCTCCTGCTGTACTCTTGTTGATACACTACTGGTAGGATACGATGTACCAATGGTTGGTGATAATGTTGGTTGTAAAGATGAAGTAACCGTTTTTACTGTTTTAGTGCCAAGTCTTTGCATGGTTGGTGAATTTGTGTCATGTGATATTGATATCGTTTCCTTGGTTACTGTTTCAACCGATGGTTCTAAAAAAAAAAAAGACAAAAATATTTACATTACTGTACTATACACCAATGTTTACAGCTAGGAATAAAGAATTTAGAATAGATAAGTAATAATGTATCAAAAGAAATGTTTTTAAAAGAACTAACAGATTTCAATGTTTTAAAATTGAAAATAGATTAGTTTAATGGTAAAAATGCATTTATTAGAATATCAAAGCTACTTAGAAGAATAAATGCTGGTGAAACAAACAATAGGTTGTTTTAATAATTGCATAAGGCAACAGATGTCAACACAAATCATGCACATACTCTTCTTTAAGTTGGATTTGTAACTAATCTATAAATACTGTATACCATAGCCTTCCCTTCTTTATGCTTAATCATTATTGTTATGGTTTCCCTTGGCAAAAGCCCAAGGTATCATTTGAAGAAGTATCTCAGTTGTCTTATAAATACTCACTGGAAAAAAAGTATTTAGAAATTGCCTTTTGATTGCCATACCTACAAATTGATAGCATATCCCTAGTACATATGCTATGGAAGTGGTTTAGCGCAGCAGGAACATTTTGGTTTCCCGGCCTTGAGGTTAGGGTTTCAATCCCTCCCTGTATATTTCAATTGTGTCCTTGGCCAAGGCACTTATCTGCATTGCTTCTCTCCACCCAAAAGCATAAGTGGGTACCTGGTAGGGTATGCCAAAATGCGCTGATGTACCTGCTGTACTGTCATGGAATACAGGCCTGTAGCCAGGTTCTTCCAAGGGGGGTGTTTTCTGGGCGTGAGGTCCACAGTCGAAGCCCCAGTGGGGTCGGCAAAACCCCCAAAGCAAGAGGATTTTTGTGCTTTATGGGTCTAAATACTGCTATAAAAGCAGATATGTTTGAAAATGTCTGTGTCTGGGTGGGTCTGCAGTGCATTAGTTGGGTTGGAGGACTTATTTGGGAAATTTAAAGAGGGGGTTTCACCAGAAAAGAGAGGGGTTTGCTACAAAAGAGGGGTTCTCCCGAACCATAAAACTCCCCCTGGATACGGGCCTGGAATACTCCATCAGGGAGCATGAGTTTGTGTTCAATAGGCAATTACCGGGGTAATGATACGTGAAGTGCATAGAGGGCTTAACAATATGCGCTATGTAAGTCTACCATTATCATTATTATCATTATTAATTAAAAATGATTACTTTTTTATTTATGAATGGGCTTTTGTGTTCAAGGGGACCTCTGTGTGAAATGTTGATTAAAATTAAAGGTGGGGAGAAGGAGTTGGCTTTAGGAACTACAGTAAACGTATTTAATTCATACAGTACCTTTGTAATTGTACCTGTAATACAAATTTAGCATTCAGCTTGTACACCCAATATGTATGTATGGCAAATACAAAGTAAAAAAAAATATTGAAATTTACAAAACTATTTTCAAAATCTACCCAACTTAATCATTTTTTTAATAGCCCACCGATAATATTGAATACTTAAGTACACCGTGTGTAACTAATACTATACATTAAAGTACAGTACTCCCTTTTCTGTCCTCTTTTTTTAATCTTCCACCAAAAATTGTTTTAATTATCTTTCTCTATTCACTTTCATGGCACTTGCAAATTCCAGCAGACCATTCTAGCATTGACTTTAGCAAAGGAACAAAACATGTTTTTTAAAATCTTTTGGAGAAGATAGTCTCTCAAAAAGGTGTTACAATGCAAACTTTTAGCCTTGAGGTGAGCACTGTCATTCAACTCTCAGATTGATGTCAAACAAATAAACCACCCAGTCACAAAACCTAAAATCCAAAAGTGAATAACTTTGCAGGTACTATATCTCCTACCAAAACAACTGCTAAGAAGATAAACAAAAAAAAAAAAACAACAAAAAAACAGATTGTAACCAGACACAAAGACAAATTAAATGCTAATATTCAGCTATTATAGTATTAGAACCAGTATGAATCTCAGCTGCATTTACAAGATGTACTGCACTAATTCGTTGATTACATATAATACTTTACATTCATCCTTTTCATCATAAAGAGTACGGTAACTTTCACAATAGGCCTATTTGATTCTTGGCAGAAAAAAGCGCTTCTTTCGCAAGTCATTGTATTGGTCCACATGCCTTAATTTTCCTGCAGTGATCAATGCTGGTATACTAGGTGCCCATTCTTTTGGGCGGAGAGAAGCAATGTAAATGAGATGGATAAAACCCCGACCTCAAGATGGGGAAACTAAACCATTCCCGCTGCTGCAAGTGGTTGAAACATAAAATAAACAATAAAAATATTGAATAACATGAATGAGACGTAGACATAGGCCTATTCTCTATCATACAGTAAGTTCCAATACTGAGTTTTTAGTTATTGGTTCATTTGAATTCATACAGTACTTCTTTGAAATGTTTGTTTTCATAAAATGATCATGAAATTTGGTTAAATAAAGTGCAATAAAATACTTACCATTGCAAAGGGAACTGACGGAGGAGCTATTGCAAGGCATACAACGGTCATTAACCTGGTAGTATCCAGGTAAACACAGTTCACAATGATCACCTGTTGTTGAGTGTTGGCAATTAATACAAATACCTAAAAGACAAAGTATGCATTGTGTGTAATAAAATTACATTGTGTCCTAGAGAACTCTCATGTAAGGACTATAGCAGGGACAATAGCCCTACTACATTAACAATAGAAACCCTATTATGTTATATGTTACTAAATGATGATTATTCCACATCACATGGCAAAAAACAGGAACGATAATTAATATTGCTGTATGCATGATGAAGTTTCTAATTAGTGTTCTTTTGCACAGTACTTAAATTAAACATGTTAAAACCATTGAAACCATAATGTTGTGGTTGCACCTAGATTCTTATGTCTCAACCTGCCATGCTCAAGATGGTCTCTGTTCATTTGATGAGCCCAATCACAGTTTTTATATCCGCCCAGGGCCTCCTTAAATACGGCCGACTCAAACAGACCGTTACTTTCGCAGTTAATATTTTGTTGGCTCAGGTTCCACTGTAAATGTTCACACTTCCTCCTTTGAACCGGGTTTTGTGGGTAATGTTGGATGTCAAAATTGACCACTATCAAAGCGACCTTGGCGACCTACAGTAGTATGTGTGAATGTTCGCAGTGAGACCCTAAGCTGACCTAAAGTATTAATTGCAAACGGAACAGTCGTTTTGAGTTGGCAGTAATTAAGGCGGCCCTGTACCTACTTAACAATGTAATGTAGTTTGATTTATATAGCAATTTATACCAAAACGGTCTCAAAGCGCTCGAGGTGTAGATAACTGTGATTGGGCTCTTATAGATAGTGAGGACTAGACTTAGGTTGGAGGAGATTTTATGTTACATCCAACCAATCAGAATTAGGAATTGGTTAAAAACTGAAGTGCAATAATA
Source organism: Anneissia japonica (assembly GCF_011630105.1). NCBI lineage: Eukaryota > Metazoa > Echinodermata > Crinoidea > Comatulida > Comatulidae > Anneissia > Anneissia japonica. Next base: position 549,871 of record NW_022757925.1, read on the forward strand.
GCAACTGCCTAAAAATAAATACTGTAAATAAAACCAACCACACACACACACACACCCACCCACACAAAATATAATACAGTATCAGGTAGTCATATACAGTAATCTGAACTTTATAGTTGATGGTCTTATCACAGGTTAGAACCTAAAATCAACACCCAGGGTTACCTATCAATAAGTCACTGATAATTGCAATGGTACCTTACTGGCACTGCATAGAATGAACTTTACTCTGATTAACAAAATGAAAATTACGATTTGACATTTTAACCTTCATTGGGTCATCAGACGCTAGCAATGGTAAGACCAGACTTTTTTTATACCATGTTTAGCAAACCCACTGCCCGCCAATAATGATGATTTTAAATAAAAATTAAATTTTAGTTTTGGCAAATTACCGCACACCAAGAAGACATGTCGGCAAGGGGATACCATATTAGAAGACATGTGGGCGAGGATGATAAAGTATTAATCATCTTTTATTGGGCCTAATATAAATGCTATTTTTTTTACAGAGGTTTTCTACAGACGACAACTGTTCTACAGAAAACCACTAGAATTTCCTTTTCTTAAATGTCTGAACCACTAGTTTTTTTTATAAGCTTTCAGACAGAGGTAGTACATACAGAAAAACCGCTAAAATCATTCTTTCATTCTAACTTCAAAATCACTGACTTTTCTACAGCCTCAGTCCACCACTAACAATACAGTAACCCAGCCTATGGATTCTTGTGGTTTTCATTAAATATCATTTTCTTTCTCATTGAGCCTCATTTGCACATACATGAAAACATACAAAATAGGTATAAACTCCATTCTTAGTAGGTAGGCTAGGTAATGAAAACAAAGGAATTGCTTGTGCTAAGACCACTTTGTATAATCACTTAACTATAAATATCCATATTACAAACAACAATGATTCAACACTTTTCTTATTTAAACATTTCTCAACGTTTACATACTTATCTATGTTTGCTTGTAATATTATGCGTCATCTCCAAGTTTACACAAACATGTTTTATATACTTGCAACAAGTTATAATGAAATATTATCAGTTTCTAGTTAGTAATCACTAAGGCAAGATTATTTTTATTCCTTGTTTCACATACTTTATTTTTTTTAAGATCATCGGAGGAGGGTGGAATAAAAATAAAAATAAAATTTTTTATTTAGCAAATAGTTTTGCCAAAAACATCCAGATGGAGAAGAAAATAAAAATAAAATTTTATTGGTGAATGTAAAATAGGATGGTTAAATGCTTCAAATTTATATAATTAGGAAGAAATATACATATTTTATCTTTGGAGATTTCATGGCAGTGGAGGGCTTAATTAAAATAAAGAAAAACTTCAATTTTTTTTTGGAAATCTCTAATTTTTTTATGGGGGCGGGTGTGCTAATTGGCCCAAAATAAAATTTTATTTTTATTCGAAATCATCAATATTTGCAGTCAGCGGGTTTGCCATTCTCCTGCAGTTTAAATACCGGTACCTTGACAAGCAGTCCTTTTATATAGGTTTTTCATAAATGGGAATGCATATTCAGATTGGAGATTACAATGTGGAAAAAATGTTTAAAATTCATATATTTAAAACTTAAAAGCATAAGTATGTCCTTTTTTAGTGGATTCTCTGGTTTTTTAATAAACCAGTTTTCATTTTTCTTTATCCCCACCTCCATGCCACCATCATTATGTGGTTCTATTTTTAGAAAAAAAATTACAGTATTGTCTGTACTACCTCAAGGTCAAATTTTCTTCCATCATTATCAACTACCAAATAGAATTTTCAAGGTCAAAGAAAAATACTCTTTCTGAAATTACATTTTCATAGTTTCCAGAAAATAATTTACATTTTTTTTTTAAAAAGATGACTATTACATAAATCAATGTATTACTGTATTAATATTGTTTCTTTGGATTAATATCAATTAATATAATAAATAAAACAGACAATTTTTATTGGAAAATGATACAACTGCTTGTTATCACAAATATCATATACTATAATGTGCTACAGGATGTGTAATTAATCTGCATAGTGTAATCTTCAACAAAACACATTGGAAAACCTCTTATAAGGCCAAATAAAAAAAATTTACTAGATTCTCGTCCCTTCACGCATAATTTTTCTCTGCCTCCCCAAATCTGTTCATTTAAAAAATTTCCTTTATTTTACGAAATGTATGTAAATCCGGCTAACACATCAGTAAAATTCCTTATTTGATCGTTCATGGTTGGGGATACATATGGTGCAGTATGAATCATGTCTAGAGCTTCTTTTATTTGCTTTCAATGTGTCTACTTGGTAAAAGTGAGAAAGTAGTAGCTGTTTCCCATCAACCAATTTGGATTTGCCATCTCGATGTCAAAAAAAAAAAAGAAAAGAAAAACAAAAGTGACCTCATTCTCCTTTTTTCAAAATATTAAGATGAGAAACTACTTTTTTTTTTACTTGGCCTAAGGAAAACCCCAGCAGATGACCATAAACAATAAAAGCTATTGGTCTCTCCAATATACAGTAATACACCCTGAACCAATTTTTCTGAAAGTACAGTATAGATGCGACGGCGCTGGATTTCCCTGATGGCAGGGCAACGTCCCCGACAAGCAGGGCAAGAATTGAACTTTGGCACTACGCGCCATCTTATATTTTTTTTTTTATAAATAAGCCACTAGATGCTCATATACTGGGCATCTTGACTTACTGATGGTGTTTTTTGTATCTCATCAGCATCACAACTATCAAGTCACTACAGAGTTTGCGAGTGGGCGGGGGTGGATACTGAGACCGAATAAAAAAGGCCAAGTAAAATTAAATGTAAAAGTTTTCCATCCAGGATTTGAAATTATTTTTTGGTGAGGGTATTTACTATTTAAAAATAGCAAAATATTAAATTTTTTAATGAGGCTCCAAACTTTGATGAGAGTGCAGACCGTGACGTGAAACTGCCAATTAATTTTGGTTGGCCTTAAAGTTCTATTGTGTAAAGAGGAATGGTCTGGTGTTTAAACAATTCAGAAGTACAAGGTTGAGTTTGTCCACCGCGGCCCAACAGATTGGCTCCGACGACAGCTAAAATGGTAGAATTTACCTGGGGTTACTCTACTGTATATGCTGCAATATTTTTAGTGATTCTAAGGGGCTATTAAAATCCTTGATTCGGAGCAATGCTTGTAGAGTAGGAGTTCATCTAGTGCTCATCCAAAATGAGAATTTTTTTTCCTACCATGAAATATTCATGTTTCATTAATCCGGGACACTATAAACATGCATGACTATGTAATAAAAATGTAATGGATATGTTATGTTATGTTATGGATATGTAACATTGATCAGTAATTTTGATTCCTACTGAACAGAGGACTAGAATCTTACTGCATACAGTACATTCATGTCATAGAATACATGGAAAGGAGGAAACACGGCTGCTGCTTGTGTAATCTCACATCTTAATGGCCTTGGTACAGTACTGTAGTGCAGCCTATTATTACAGACTAATATCTAATGTTAATGAGGCAATATTATAATCCAAACAATAATGTAATCACAATCTGCGGTATCACATGATGTTGCTTGTTTTTTTTTGTTTTTTTTTTGTTTAAGTTGGAAATATATCTTTTATTATTTATCATGCCTTTGAGATACTAAGTGTAAATTTAGCTGCAACATGAAAAACCAGAGGATCCACTAATTAGTCTTAAATAAAACAAAAAGACAGTAACTCCGAAAATTTTTGAATCTCAAAATGTCTCTGTCTCTTTTCGGAGTTACTGCCTTTTGTTTTATTAGATGTTACTATACCTATATCAACACGTCATTCATTACACAAGACATAAATTCCTAATACTAGTATGCAATTTTTCTATTCCATATTGGATCATGATCACACTTGTTATCTCTGATAATTATATACTACATTGTATCTGACTGCTAATTGGTTAATTGTGAGACCTTTGCTAAATATGTATGCATTAGCTCTTTTCTATTTTGTTTTCAATTGTTTACTTCACACACCTGATGAAGCTGGCATTGACTGCCAGCGAAAGCTTGTGTTGAATAAATTACATCAAAGTTAGTCTCAGAGTGCTGCCTTTTATAATCTGTGTATATTGGATCATAACAGCAAAAGCATTTCAGCCTATCAATTGCTTGTGGAGCTACAGGACTAGCCTATCTTTATGGCCTGACCTTAGATTATTCTTTCTCACACGAGAAACACCCCTCGAAAAAGTAGAATCAAGCATTTCCATTTGCTGCATGACTACTGCTTTGATTGGAAGAGTAAAAAATTAGGGGTTCAACTACATACCACTTTACAAGGTCAATTATTACTTGGTTCTACTTTCATTAAGGATGATTTAATTAGGAAATGACTAACTAACAGTTCAATAAATCTGTACACAATCAAGTTATTAAAAAACCATTCGAAACCCAGTACAAAAATATTTTTTCCCTTAATTTGTACAAAATACATGAAATCATATCACAAGATCTTGGATGTTTTAGGGATATAATTTTGTAGTCATACAACAGCGACAATCACAGAAGATATATTAATCCATTTGGATCACGCTTTCATTCTTCAAGTTAAACCATGCTTCTATTTGAAATATTTGAATATTTTAACAGTTCATAAAGAAATTATATCCCAGGCCATAGTATAAGCCTAAAACCGGGCATTACTGTGTCATACGACAGTCGTACAACTATTGGCCAATTAATCCAACTTTACTCCCTGGGAGCACTAGATCACACACTGATTCCTGCTGACTATCGGTAGCAGTCTAAATGGATCATTAATATAAAAACAATTTGTTGAATGTGCGTTGTGGCGTTCTCCATAAAAGCGTGTTGGCCGACAATCGTTGGACGCATTGAGTGCCTGGCCTAACAGTTAGTCAGACCATAACGATACTGCACTTGCGTACATCTTTACATACCTGTTCTATTGCACTTCTGTGTTTTGCCATTACACTGGCATTCTTGACAGGTCAAATTAAAATGATAGAATCCATCAGCACACTTGTCACATTTATCGCCAGTTGTGTTACCATGGCAATTACAAACACCATACCTGACGAAGTAGATCATAAATCAGTATTATAATACTAGAAATTGCAAATTGCAAGTGAAGTGCTGCGAAGTACAACTGCATATAAATGTTCTTCGAACAAAATTATTTATGCGAGTCAAGTGAAAATAATGAATAATAAAAATATAACAAATAATATGAGACATGACCCATTGTCTATATTAGAACACTTCTCATTTCGTAAACAAAGTCGTAATTTTTCATTTTTGTCAAAAGTGTCTATAGTGGTGAATTATGGTTTAGGTTTTTTTTAAATAAAGTTTCAAAAATTTCTATGTATGTGGAAAATGTAGTTGATTACCAAAGGTTACAATTTTTATTTTGAAGACTGCATGGTCTAGGAAGTGTACATTTTTTTATGGGGCAAGTACATTTTTTTATGGGGCAAGTTTCCAAGGGCGGGTTTTCTAGGGGCGAGTTGACTGCCAAAGTGCAAGCCAGTGTGTTATTTGATCACAAGTGCAAGACATCGCAAGTGTGAGCCAGCGAGCCATGACGTCACGACAATAGATACGAGACGTTACTTGAGTTGTGCGAGGTATCGGCTGAGATTTGTGGAGTACAATTCAAAAAACAACTATAGGTGTAATAATGAATTATTGTGATGTTAAATAGACAATGTTAGCTATCAAGGAGCGACGTTGTTTTTCATTGGGACTTTCGTCCCTTCAAGGCTAGGCCTATACCATCCTAGCTAGTCTAGGCCTAGAGTAAAATAAGGCTAGCGCGACATGCGGATGTTGGTACGTGTTGGTTAGTCTACAAACGTCGCCTAAAGTAATTGATTTTACCCGGCAGAACGAAAGAAGGAAACTCCGCTTTTCAGTCGTCTTAGGCCCTTGTTTTTTGACAAACAATGACCTTTCAGAGGACAAATTGCTGTCAAGAATATGAATTCGCAGCAATTATCTCCAAAATGTTATTCAATGTATGAAAAGACTATAACAGTTATAAATAAAGTCATTCATCAGTGTTCAAAATATAGTTATTTTTACCATAGAGGCCGTGGAGATCCTTTGGTCCCCGGTTCTATCCCCTTCGCTGCTCTGCTTGACATTTCAGCTGGAGGGCTGAAATGTAAGTTACGATATCGCACTGTCTTTCAGATGGTGTTTAAGCTGTTGGTCCTTTGTGCATTATGGACAATGTGCACGTTAAAGAACGCAGTACACTCTTTGGAAAAGAGTAGGGGATCATCTCCCGGTGTACTGCTCAATCACCACCAGAAGGACCCCACCAGAAATAAGTCTACTTCAGACTCTTGTAGGTTATCCTTGGTGTTTACACCCAATAAATCCATCCACCCAAGAGAAGGGCAGGGTAAAAGATATCAGTGCTTGGGCCTACTTTAAGTGCTTATTCCATCAGATATGGTAGACACACAATGGACTTTTTTGCTAAGCCCCATGCACCTCCTTGGATATTGTTGCTAAGGTCCCAGAACCTTTGTTGTTTGTAGGACTGTCAGGGCTTTGAATTTCTTCGCAATGCTCCATCAGCAAATAGTTGCTGTGAGCTATGGCTTTACTACAGCAATTTATTCTTCTTCTACAGCAACATGCTTCGTAAATATTTTAAGAATAGGCCTATTCTATAAACGAAAATGTATAATCCATTGCTAGGCCCTAGGCCTGGTGACTCGACAGCAAAAAGCTTGCTGTTGAGGGGATTTACAACAGCAGAGGAAGACTCTTTCTACAGAAATTGCTGTCAATGCTGTGGGGAAATTAAAAACACTGACTGTACTGTAGGACACACGCGTATTCCTAGCACTATTCGGATTGATCAATTGCTATGGTTCATTGCCACTCTGGAAATGTGCATTGTTGCTCAATAATCAATGACAATTATATTTTTTTATATATACCAGGATATTGCACAGAAACACATGCATCTTGATAGTGGGAAAGTGGAAATATTACTGTATTTGTTTTTTTAAAGGAAAGCTTACTCATCACAAGTGTTGTTGGAAGCTCCATGGACATCACAAGCACATGGCTGGCAAGGTGATGAAGAATTGAGACGAAAGAAACTTTGAGCACACTGGTGGCATAGCTGACCTGTATATCCTTCCACACACTCACATGTTGTAGTCTTGTTTGTACAATTGGAGACGTTTATAGTGCCTTCCGAATCACAAATACAACCTATAATAAATGAATTAAAATATATTCTGAATAAACCTTTAAAGTGGTTAATTGTATTATAAAGCGCAAACTACGCCCATGCTTCCCCACCTAAACGCCAAATTATTAGAATGGTTGGGGTTACTGTGGGAAATCCTAACTTGTATTCCAAAGAAAAATGGAGTGGGGAATTAAATAATTATGACAGTTTATCTATTTTTAAATACAAATAGACATCAATTTTCTATTTCCCTATAATCATATATCATCTCTATAATAAAAGAAACAAGACAGAATTAAATAATGTTCAAAGAATGAATTTATATCAGCAAGGATATCATAACATTTAAAAATAATGATTTGTAAAGCGCAAACATCACCACCAAAATATAAAAAAGAACAACAGTAGAAAACAAGCAAGAATCACAGACATCACAACAAAATTTAATCAACTATGAAAATCAATAATTAAAAAAATATTTGTTAAAATCATTAATTATGATTAATTTAATTTGTATTTTTGTCATTATTGAAAGTTACATGTGTAAGTTAGGTTTATTGCAAATATAATTAAATTCGGCCCACACTAGAAATCATTATTTTATTACCTTAATACCTTCACATTTTTACCATAGTTATACCATCTTATTATTCTAAATACCAGCAAATATTCCTAATTTACATAAAAATATACCTTCAATAATTAATAACATTTATACCATTAACAGGTCAATTTTTACAAATTTAAAGTAAATGCAAAATCATTTGCATTTTAATATTGGTGTTTATATTACAATACTTATGGCCTGGGAATTCAACTTGTATCATTATTCAAATAGAAAAACTGTTTAAAATTATCCACAAAAATAGCTGATCACCTGTTTTGGTAATGGAAGGAATTCATGAATTTTTCACTAGATCAATTTTTGTTCCATCCATACCTACCAAATCTTTGGGAAAATTCTTCCATGGTAAATTAATTGTAAGCATGACCATGACATGGACATATTCCACTCAAAAATTACAAGAAGCCAATCATAGAATATAGTTCCAACATGGAACTATATTCAAGGAAAGACAAGTCTCCGATACCGAGCATCAATGCTCTGGAATGACATTCTAGTATTAATGTTTGAAACTAAATTACAAAAACTATAGATTAAGTTGATTTTCAAAACCTTTTATATCATATTCTATTTTTGTGCATTGAAATTTGTTTTTTTTACTTGTTTATAATTTTCTTCATTTTCTTGTAAATTTTAATTTACAGATGGCAAAGACAAGCCAAACCAGTCACCATCGCAAATATCTATCTTGTGTTATAAACACAGAGATAAATACCAACGTACTCGCGCGAATAAGCGCCCGGGTGCTTAAGATATTTTTTGCACTTTTTGAGGGTCGCTTTATTCAAACGGGGCGCTCATTCAAACAGAGTGGAAACTGATAGGGCGCTTTAGGGAATATATTAAAATCGAGGGGTTCTTTAAATGAGAACTTATTAAATCCAAGAGGCACTTTTTGAATGATATGATTTCGGGCATTTCCCATGCAGAAACTATCATCAAATCCTTTAAAAAAGTGTTGTTTTACATTGAAAATGAGGAAAATAACAGCATAGCATGATGAAATGTATAGATATATAAAAGTAAGTTTAGTCCAATAAAAATAGATTTTTGAAAATTTGACATTTCAACACGTTTTGGCCATTTTCTCTGAAACACGATTTGCGACAAGTTATTTTTCTCCATTTTGCACAAGAAAATTTGGTGTCTGATGTAAGGCATTGCCATTCTAGGCCTACAGTACTGTAAGTTCATTACAATATATTGAATCGATGCGGTTATTTTTTATTCAGTCTTTTGAATACCCTTTGAAAAATGAATAGCGAGACAGGCTTAATTGCAAGCATTGCAATTTAATATGTTAATTTTGGTCACAGGAGGAAAAAACATTTTAAAAAACCCACTTTTTTGTATCCACCCTTCCTATACAATTTTTAGCATTAAAGAGCAAACAAACAATTTATTTTTTTAGGCCTTGTATCAATTTAAAGGCAATACAGGATTAGTTACAATGCAAGACATAATTATAATTCTAATTCTTTCAGTTATAGCAGTAGTATCGATCTTCAACACACCAAAAATTATATTATACTGTACAAGGTTAATATTATTACCATAAACATGAAATTTGATTCAGCTGCCTTCATGATGGCTGAAACGTCTATCTATCGTCTTATCTGTACTGTATGTTAATACTGTATTGACAGATTCCTCCATTAGATAGCAATTAAAGTAATGAATATTTATGAGACACTATACCTACAAATTAATTTTTATTTCCCTTTGTTGTTTCAGCTCAGGGACCTTGTAAAGGAACATGCCCTTTGTCGTAGCTTTCCATTTCCCTCTTGGCACTGGGCCCTTGCCTTGGCCACCCCTCTCCTTAATGCCTTATCTTTAATGTATTGTCTTTATATTGAATGCACCTCAAAATCAAAGTGCCATTTACTGCCGAATGCCATTTTACCACCCCAAAATTTTGAAAACCCTGCTTGCTCGGACCTAGTTTTCCCCCTTTTTGTTTCGGACCTCTGTCGGACTAAAGTATTTTAATTGTGTGAATGATACCTCAAAAACTAGCTGAAATTTGCGTGGAAAATCACTAGGAAAATTGGTCCATAATTTGGTCAAAGCTGAATTTTCGGCAGAAATTAGGTCTTTTTTTTCTGAAATGTGCAGACGGAATTCTAGGGCTAATTTTTTCACGGAGGATATATTCCCTATGCAGGCCTTACTTTACAAAATCTGGTTAAAGTGAACAATTAAAACCTGAAAGCAAAGTAAAGATCGAAGCTGCTAATATTAGGCAAGTACTACCATGACATTATAAAATGGTAACAGCCTAAAGCCTACTACTACTACTAACTAACTAGACTAGGCTAATCTAGGCCTACTCACCTTTTGACATCGTCAATATTCTCAGTTTTTCTTTATTCAAAACAATATAAAAAACACATACATTTCATAAAATATAGCAGCTCAGTGATGCATCCACATCACAAGTTGAATTGCATTTCATGATAGCATCATTAGTTAGAAAATCGACTCCGTCAAACAAAAACAAAACATCAGAAAAAGAAAAAAGTGCGCCGCTGAAAGATTATAATAATTAATAAGCTTCACCAAATACGGTAAAGTACTGCTCGCATGGTGCACCAAATTACAAAGCTTTTCAGCAGATCAAGTATTATATTTGTGAACAACATTATGTCTATTACAAGCAATAAAGAAAACAATTTAGAAGTGGGGTTCAAAATAGTCTTAGCAAAGGAAATGCAAAGGTCTCGACGCCTGTGTACTACGCATGCGTTGTGTGGTTGGAAGTTCAAATTTTATTATGTAATTTATACCGTAATCTATAAAAAATGAAACCATGATGGTAGGCCTAAAGTACCGGTAGGCCTAAAGTACCGGTAGGCCTAAAGTACCGGTAGGCCTAAAGTACCGGTAGGCGATTTTTGAATTACCAAAACACACAGTAATTGCTGACAGAATGCCTGGGCCTAGTGTGGCTAGGTAGGACCACAGACCCGGTTTAACAGCACTAGGCCCTAGGGCCTAGGCCTACACACCCGAAACCATGGCTCCTCTAACATGTAAAATTCCTGGCCCTTTCGAGGGCTGTTACATCTACCCAAGTAAAATTTTAGGTACGTCCTGGCACTATGGGGACACAACTATGTGTATATCCCTGGCTCAGTCCCAGCTAATGCCCCGCTATTGCCCAGGTCCGGGGGAGCCGGGACTACAATTGACAAGTGCATAGGCCTAGGCCTAAACCTACAACAAACAACAGGGTACCCCATCATCATCAGCGTGTTCACTGAAACTGAATAAGTTTATTTTCAGCAGTAGTAGTGGTAGGTAATGAGTATTTGTTTGTCATGAAATTCTATTATATAGGTTGTCGGACCTGTCGAATAGCGTGTTTAGAGGATGATGGGAGTTGAAACCGTTCTATTTTTACTATGCATTTAGCCTAGGCCTAGCCTAGGCTGCTCCAATAGCCTAGGCCTTCTAAGCAAATTGGAGTGAAAAAGGTTCTCTCCTCTCACAGCTGTTCAGCCATGCGAGAAAAATAACAAATGAAGTGAAACAAAAACAGAGAGAGAGAGAGAGAGAGAGGCCTACCTTGACCCTGACATTTCACATAGATAAGTGCTACCAATATGTGACAAATCCACAAATAAAATCGCATCATTAGATATAACCATGTGTTTGTGTAGAAATTCTTAAACGATATATCTCAACGGAAATAATGTCTTCTAACGATGGATGACTAACGAAAAATGCTAGTTGTGAAATTTGCTCATTCTCAATTTCAGTTTTATGGATGCCAAAAGGCTAGTAATTGTCGGTTCTCTGGATACGGAGTCTAAAAATAATATTGGCTTACATTTTAACGTAGGTGGCGCGCTTTATATATATATATTTTCGCTTTCTTTCCCTTGAAAAGCCTCTAAAATAGACACATAGCCTCTATCGAGGTCTGTGATGAAGCCAGTGTGACCACTGCTTGGGATTTTTAATGCCACCTTGGGATCTTGGGATTTTTTGTTAACTTTTCATTAAATCTTGGGAATTTTAGAATGATATGGCATTTTTCATTTTATTTTTCAAAGAAGTGAATAGGCTATTATAATGGCCTTATAACACCACTGAGAGTTATGAATGAGGGATATATTCGTTCAAAATATAAGACCCATTGGAAGATTAGTACCGTACTTTTATTTCAATTATTTCTGATAAGGCTATTGTTTAAAACCATTTTCATCATTTCCAAAAATAATAATGAGCATATTTAAGTTAAATCTCTTGATATGTGTCCCATTGGCGGATACACTGTTTGCTTCAGCTGTACATAGGGCTGAAGTTGAGCAAAGAATTGCACCTAGATGCAGGAAATCTTGCAGCACAGTCTCATACTTGGCAAATGCCTTTCATTGTGTTTTAATTTGACAATTAAAAGTTCAATAAAATTCATCAAAAATACTTTATTCTTCCCACCAACTTACACCTCACGAAAAAAGAAGTTTAAAATCAATGCCAAGACAACTGCCCTGTCATTTTATGATAAATTTTAATTCATTTAAGACATTGATACCACCACCCTTCCTCCCGACCCCAGTGGCGCGAAGGTGAAGTTGTGGGGGGGGGGTGG
>NW_022757925.1:562454-575027 GCF_011630105.1 Anneissia japonica
GGAAGGCGACTGAGGGTAGGTAGGTAGAGTTTTTTTTTGGAGGGGTGTGCTACCTCCTCACCCCCTCACGCTCCCCTACATACGCCACTCCCCCCACCAACTTCAGAAAATTCTACACAGTTGAATCAAAACGAACGTATTCATCGATTACATAATCGGTTCTTGCGCTACATCAGCCACAACCACAACCATAACATTCCTTACATTCAATCTCCGGAGTCCCGTAGGCAGTTTTTTGATCTTGTTTTTTATATAAATGTGTTAATTCTTTTTTCGATTGCCGATTTGTTAAGTAATTTTAGTCTTAGAGTCCCCAGTCGTCGTCGTAGAAATAATCCTACTTTTCATATTCCCTTAAGTAGACTTGCTTAAAAATGGTTTTATTAGTAGATTAAGCTTAGCTTATAATTCTCTTGTTTTTAGGAATCCTGATATTGATATTTTAGTGATAATTTCTCTATGTCCCGTAACAGTGTTAGAAATATTTTACATATTAGGCCCACTTAATCTGATATTATTATCACATATTATTATTATTATTATTATTATTATTATTATTATTATTATTATTATTATTATTATTATTATTATTATTATTAGTATATATTTTTGTTTTTGTATTCTTCACGTTTACTAAATTTATGTATCCGTTTGATTGTTGTTCATCAAGAAACAGTTCTCATGAAAGTGTGTTGACTGTCAATACTTTTTTCCTAGTTCCATCCATAAAACAAGGGATAAATTGGGCCACCATCAAAATCGTTCTCATTAACTGTAACGAAAGGCGAACCAACATACTCTATTAAATTGAAATAATTCCAGGTTCTTCCCTGAAACTTCAGGGTGGGAGTTCATGTTCTGGTGATCACTGCCAGCAAGTTTATCTGCAATACAATGGGCGTATTCGACTGGTTCATTTCGTTGACTACGAATTTTCATTGAGTATTATTTTCATTCGACTGGTTCGTAAAATAGATTTCGTGTGAAAACGAATATTAACGTAAACCAGAGTGCGTTAATCGGCGTTAAGTTATCCACATGACCAAAGCAAACATGGCTAATTGGTGAGTTTAGAAACAAAATTTGCGTTAATATAATTTAGATTAAATTTTAGAAAATAAAAATCATAATATTTACCCACATGAATTCAAAAATAATTGTAGGCTAACTGGATGAAAAATTTATTTTAACGGAAAAACCCATACTGCCACAAGCTGAAGCAATCTTGATTACACAGCGTGTATGGCGGTAACTATGCAGCCATTTTTTTTGTCCAGTATTTACATGTTTTTCTATTCGACTGGTCGTCTTCGTTAAATAGGATTTTACCACTGCGCAGGTGGACGTGGTTTAACGAAGAACGACCAGTCGAATACGGCCATTGTATAGTGTTCGAAGGCACCCCAGTAGAAAAAGTGGTGGGTCCAATGGCCCCCTAGCCCCCACTTCCATTTGCTTGCGGGAGACCGTTCCAATTTCCGGGAGATTGCCGCAATTTGCTGGAGACTTGGGACCCACTCTTCTCACCACAGAGTATATTCTGTGCTCTTGTGAACTGAAGTACTTGGACAGTCCCTTAACAATTTGCACATTACGAAATTAATACAAGCTTCCATGCTCTTTTCATAATGATTTGCACAATTTATTAAAAATATCATCAACATCGTCATTATGACATCATTATAATTAATTCACATATCTCCCAAGAACATTATTTAACTTTGTACATAGATCACTGGAGATAAAAACCACCATTATTGCAGATTTGGCAAGTGCCATCATTGCTGCTTACAGCAGTATAGTACAAAAATTCTGTGGCAGCCAAAAGTCCGACTTAAGGTCCAGTGACCTAATGGAAGAGTATTTGACCTAAGTTTAAATTTTAGGCTTGCATCCGGAAAATCTGTCTGGTCTAGTAAATATTTTTCCATATTCGGACTGCAATTAATTGAAGAGTATTCTAAAAGTTATGATTTTCACATTTCGCTGTTCCAAAAAGAAACTTTTGAATCATGTATTAACTCTTTAAAACAGTTAAACCAACATAAATCAGGTTCTTCTCCAAAACATGAATTTTCAAAAATTGAACCAATGTCTAATCAAATATCAGTGCACGTCTTAATAAATTTAGTAGCAGTTTATAGCGTGGCTCAACAATAAGTATTTAGGCGAGGGGACGTGTACATAACGTTTGGTCGTCTATATTTATCTCTAAAATCATTAGATAATTAATGTACTTGGCTTCAAGTATGTTTTGATTTACCTTTATTGACACCCAACCTATGTCTCCATAATAGATTTTTTTTGGCGAATTTCTGGAAGTTTTTAGATATATCGGATCATTTGTGGTTGGAGCGATTTCAGTATGTCCATATCTTTTCTGCTGTGGTTAACAGGTTAGAATTAGAGCAAAATGGTTTTCCATAGAATGTCACCATAACAAATTCTATTATTATTGTCAAAACGATCTATAATTGATTTAATGTAGGCAATAATTCTATACCTTCATTGAAAATGAAAATGGTCTGAAATGCTTCTTGAAATATGGATACTAAGGTATTTATATGATTAAACATCTAAAATATCATAGCTTTTCTTTTCACGAGCAATTATAGTAGGCCTATGTTGTTAATATTGAGTGACTTGGTGAAGCAGTTTTCACCATCAGAAAATTATAATCTGATATACCTGGTGATTTATTGTTATAAGTGTGTAGAATGGCAGCCTAAACAATATCAAAATTAATTTGCATATCTGAAAGACACCCATGACTGTCATGAAGTTCATTTGACGTGGTTTTAATAGAAGTGATACAAGTTTTAATTTTGTTTAGTATGTTCATCAAATACCCCGGAGTATTTTAATTAATTTCACCCAGTGTTTTTCAATAATCAAAAGCTATGTTATTCATTTCCTTCTTATCTGAGGTTATGATTTTAAAACCTGGTGTCCTTAAGCAGCAAAGATAATTTTACTGCGATACTACCTTTTAAGAGTTCTAAAAATCGCAACAATTTCGACCCCCTTTATTTGCTAAATCAATAGATTTGTTGGTTTTAATAATTTTCTTAATATGTGCCCGCTTATTTTCATAGATCATCTTATCCCAATTATTACGCTGCCTTTCTCCTTGTATTTCCTCATCCCATTAATACCAAGCGCTATTATTACTATTTTTAAATTTTTAAATTAACACCCTCTATGTTGCAGCTGCAATAAGATTGTTTTCTTTATTGTACCTTGTATTGTTATATGTAATTATTCTATTTATTTTCAATCTATTTTACTTTAAACAATAAGGTTTGTAGCTGGTTTTAGCATTTTTTGGAGAATATACATTAGTAGGCCTTTATTTAATTTGCATTTTTAATCCATTCTAAATGGCACACGGGATCCACACACGGGATCCGAAATTAGGAGTGTCAATTCCCCAGCCAAGCCGAAACAGTCAAGGCTTGGTCTTGACTGACAATTCGCTCCAGTTCTCCCAAACACTTTATTTTACCCTACCTCTGAACGCAATATTTCATTATCATCAATTAGGAGGATACGGACGTTTTCAGAATGTTTCCTTTTACAACCAAAATATTGTAGTCTTGGCCATATTGAGAGATAACCTATTGAGTTTGAACGAATTAGAAATGCTTTACCACGGTTTTACTTTATAAATTCTAAACTAAAAAACTTTTTTTTTTTTTGCTGTTGTCAATGTCGTTTTTTTTTTTTTTTTTGTTTTTTTTTTGTTTTTTTTTTGTTTTTTTTTGGGATCTCATTGAAAATGGCTGGCATTTACTATCTTTATAGGCTATCCCAGCTCTCCATTCAGTCTGGTTTTATTGGTTTTTATTGCATTTTCTAATCGTTTTTATTTTAGCTTTGTCCAACCTTGTCTATGTTGTTATTTTTGTGTGTTGGAGTATCTAATAAATTTCAATTCAACCATCCCTCCCGATTAATATTTAGCTCGTATTAAAAGACAACTACAAGAGAATGCAGCTTGTCACAGTCTATATCTGTAGATGATCGCAGGGCATGCTTTCATGTGCAATGTGAAGTTCCTGAAAGTGTGGTATGGCTGTAAAGAATTGATTTCGGAAATACACATTGATAAAACTTAAACTAGCTTAAACAAGACATTAATTGAAACAATACAGACATTTTATATGAGTATTTATTAATCGATAAATTTTACTTGCTGGTGTTATTTAAGTGTTGATGGGTATTTTTCAAAGTCGATGGGTATTTCCACCTACCAATCGACAATGCACTATAACTTTCTAATTTCGAAATAGCAAAAATAAACCTTACATGTCAATGCTATATTCAAAATTTTAGAATCCCTTTATAAACCAAACCAGATAACAAAGTACTCTTAACGGTACATATATAGACCAAGTATAGTATTAACTTATTAAGGAAAAGTCAACTCCATACAAAGATCGTTTCATTCACGATAAACATGCTACTGATGAATATTACTGAAAGAGAGGTAAAAGTGTCCACACATAGCTTATACCGTAACGTGTTTTTTTTTATGGAAACCTGGCTTCAATAATAATTAAGATTGCTTACTCCGTCCTATTTAAAAATGTTCCTAATCTTTAGTATGGGCTGTTGAGGTTCCTTAATGGCTGGTGATCATTTTTTGCATTTATGATGGCTTGTAGGCCTATATGGGGAAAAATAACTTTGTTTATCATTAGAGGTTAATAAATTAATCGATAGATTATTTTAAAGGACATATTAATGTTTTCAGGGGTTTCTATATTTTATTAATTTTGTAGCTATATCATAATTATATTATGTACTTTATGATTATGTAGAAATAGAATTATTAGAATTGAGGATATAACACTAAAAAAGATGTTTAAAATAATTCATGCCCTGTATATAAAGCTGATGATATACTATCATTTCTTGATTACGTTTCACAACTTGCTGTCTTTAAAGTTGGGAAGACCGTCTTCCGTTCTTGACACACCATACTCTTTATCTAAGTTTTGTAAATCATATATTTTATATGCTGGGTTTTCGAAGTCTAATCCACGAGCATTCTATGTAAAAAAAAGTATAGTATTGTTTTGTATTATTTTGTTTTTCAATTAGAAACAAGATGCAGCATTTGTATAATAGTGAATACAGATAAGTGTTACAATATTATGCCCTATAGTCAAAATGTGTAACGTAGACCATGTGGTACCACGTATACCATTTGATTTAAATCATGATTTTATAGCTAACTATTATTAAGTTACACGTAGATATTACACCAGTGAACTTATATTTACAGCTATGAAATTTATCTATACAGAGTTTTATATCACAATGAAACAAATATTAAATTAAATTAATATATATACCGAAAACTTAATAACCCTACAATCTATTTCTTTTTAAGTTATCTTAAAATAATTAAGTAACTGTAACATTTGTTTCTAAAATTATAGGCTTACTGAAAAATGATGGTTAGTAGTAGCCGATTTATCAACCTGTTTCCTTTTGATAATGATGATGGTGATAACGGCAATGAATGATAAACCTCCTAATATACAGAAACATATTATCACTATGGTAACAACGGCGGTACCTGTAAGAAAATACCTGTCAGTAAATTTTAGAAAACAATGTAAACGATGATATGTTCATTGTTAACAACCATTCGGATTAGAAAAACAAACATTCTTAAACATTAATCTCCCAGTCTACTATGCGTATTAAAACCAGGGCCTTTTATGCAGTATAAATAATACCCGCGATTTATAGTGACTGCGCCATTTTCTTGTGTGCTGCCACTGATGTAAAAGTGTAATGTCAATAAATATTATTATTTTATAACATTTAGTTCATTCTGTGGTATACTAATCCATGACTCAAGAGGTACGGCAGTACTTTCTAAAATTTTAGTTACTTGGATGCTGCCTGTTTTACCAACATCATATTGAAGTATAATGTATCGTATTTTAAACCTCAAAATGTATATATTAATGTTATGCGAATATTACCATTTTAATATGAAAATAGATTGTACAATTGCATTTTCCTTTATTCAAACCAATGATTTTACACAAATTTATTTAAAATATTTAAAATAAGCAAATATAAAAAGGCATTTTAAATAATGAACATTAATTTTTTTTAAATGAAAAGAAAAAAATTATTTAAAAATAACACCACATTAGTACAATTATGTTGTATAGTAAATATTTTTACAAGAGAAAGTAATATTTACCAGTGATGTTAGCATGTTTGGATCCAACTGCAGGACGTGATGTCATAAGGTTATAGAGTGAAGTGGGGTTGTATAAATCATCTTCCGTCGTTCCATATGGATTGCTTGTAGTTGATACTTCGTTTTGTTCAGTTGGAAGTGATGTAAGATCAACATTTTCAGTTTGCAATCTTGAATCTCTACTCTCTGCTGTAGTAGAAAACTGTTCACTATCAACAGTCACTTCAGTTGATAGCTGCTCAAAAAACGTAATGTTTATTGTTGGCTGGTGAGTTGGTTGTTGTCTGGATGAATCCTGATTCTGCTTAGTTAGCCGTCGATTAGTTGTCGTTTGTTCCATTGGTGGTCGTTGAGCTGTTGAACCTGCATTTGTTTGATTTTTTCCATTCTGTTGATGGTAAGTGTAATGCTCATCCTGTGGTTGTCTATCAATAAAACCAGTTGGTTGTGGATCTGGTGAGTGATATACATCAGTAAGCTGTTGGTCAGTTGACAGCTGGTCAACTTTTTCCTGGTCATTTATTAAGGTTTCTTGGCCACTAGTATCAACTGTTTCAACTTGCGTAGTAAAATACAATGTGTTAAAGACAGTGTCAGTAACACTTTGAAATGAAAACGATGTAGATGGTAATGAGGATGAAGATTGTGTTGTTGGTATGCCTAATGATGATAATGATGTTGTTGTTGATGATGATGATGATGATGCTGCTGATGATGATGTTGATGATGATAATGGTGTGATTGCCAATGATGATGACGACGACGATTGTGATAATGGTGGTGGAGGTGATGGTGGTGGTGGTGATGATGATGATGATGCTGATGATGTTGCTGTTGATGATGATGATGTTGCTGTTGATGATGTTATTGCTGGTGGTGATGATGATGATGATGATAAAGACGACGACGAGAGGGATACGGATGAGTATGAGGATGTTGTTGGTGATGGTGACTTTAATGAGTACGAAGATGAAGATGATAATGATGTGAATACCAATGATAATGATGACGACGAAGGCGACGATTGTGATAATTGTGGTGGTGGTGGTGGTGATGATGATGATGATGATGATGATGATGATGATGATAAGAACGAGGGAAAAAAAGGTGAAAGTGAAAATAATGGTGATGAAGATGATGGTGACGACGATAATGATAATGATGACGATGTTGATGTTGTTGTTGATGATGATGATAATGAGGAAGGTAATTGTGAAAGTAATAAGGAAGAGGATGATTTTGACGATGATAATAATGTCGGCGATGGTAATGACGTTGACATTTGGGATGATAATAAAGATGTCGATGCCAGTGCAGAAGTTTTCATGTTTTCATTTTCGTCATAATCATCCCTGTTGATTACTGTAAACAAAGTTGATGAAGCAGCCGTAACAGTAGATGTAATAGTATTTCCATTCACTGTTCCGCTATAGGAAGTTACCTCACTATCATATTCTGTAAATAAGAAATACACTATGATCTGTTTTTAACACATTGTAAGATTCATTGAATAACTGATAGATTTTACATGTATATGGCAAATAACGAAGAGTATATTTACCTGAAATCTCAACATGAAACCTACAGAATGCAACATTATTTGATGAATCCTCAAATCTATACTCGATAATCGTGATGCCAATGGGAAGAAGAGCAGATGCTGCTAAATTAACCTCTCTTTTAAATGGTTCCAAACGAGATGGCATTACTGCATCGTGGTTTGCTTCAACCAGCGAAATCAGTTCAATATCACTTACAACAATCTGCCAACTTACTAAACTGCTGTTCATGCCCGTCTGACTTTTAGCTCTGACAGATCTCGGGCACCGAAACTTGGGCGGATTATTGTCTGCAAGAATGATTGCATAATAGCTGTATTTTTAATGGTAATCCCTGAAGAATTCACATTGCCCAAAATAGGTATACGAGCCAAAGACTTTATTTCAGACTAGGCCTACCTTACGTTTGGTCTACCACATATGACGTGTTTCCAGAAATCAGAATAATGTCAAACGTTAAAACATTTTTAAGAAATCAAAGAAGAAGTCAGAAAATATCAAATTTGATGTCCTGACTGTGCTTTGCTTGTTTACTATCTATTGTATCACCACATGTTTTTTCTCTTTTGTAGCCACTTTTTATTGCTCCTCACTCAAACTTTGGTTTTAATAGACAATTTAATTCTCATTAAATTTTATACCATTTTTAAGTAGCCATCATCTCACTATTTTAACCACTGTACTATGCGGTATTCATTGAAAGGTGCAAAGATTCAATTTGTGAAGATAGTGTTGCAGTATAGGTATGGTTGTAGTGTAACGTACGGGTACAATCTATACCGTACGGTTGTAACGTTTGATGCACGATTGATTTCTCTGTTAAAATGTTTCCGTCTTCGTTCTAGTGTTACAGTCTGATGGAATTTTACAGTTATAAGGCAATGTTGCAGATTGTGATGCTACGTTATAGTTGGTAATGTACAGATGTTTTTACGAAGCACAGTTGTAGTCTTTTTTTCTAATGATGCTGTCTTCATTCAGATGTTGCTGTCTGAGGTGGTTTAATGTTGCTGTTTGTAAAGGAATGTTGTGCAGCCTGTGTTGCAACGTCGTGTTCGATGATGTATGGATACTATGCTCGATTTCTGTCTTTTTTCAATGTGAATATCTGTGTTTTAACGTTGCAGTCTCTGTCGTACGGTTGTAAAATACAATACAGTGGCGGATCCAGTGTGGGGGTTCAGGGGGTTCGGACGACCCCCTCTTGGAAGAAAAGTAACAAAATACTACTTCTGGCTTACAAAATGCATGCTTACCTACCTACCTAAGGATAGGTTGGCAGATCGGACGAACTAGGCTTAGCCTAACTAGCCTTCAAGTAAATAAAATTTAAAATACTGTTTTTGGTTCGACGTCGTAATAATTTATGTATACGAAGTGCGTTCTTCATGCCTATCGATGTTCATCGATATATGGAAGAAAGACAACTTATCCAACTACTCAATATTGTTGGAGTATAATAATATATTGCTATGTCTTTGATTTTCTCTAAGTGTAGACTAAAGAATAATAAGATTACCTGACCTTTTTAAAGAGGGTGAAAACCATGAATTTTGAAGAATTTAAAGGTCATTAAAAGACACCTCAGAAGTCGGGAAAGCTCATCTAGGAATCAAAATTTTCCGTGGGAGGACCCTCGGACCCCATTCAATTTGGGATTTTTTGAAACATTTTGAACCCCCTCTATCAAATCCTGGATTCGCCATTGCAATACATGGCTGCTGTTTATGTTGCAATACAGTACAATGTGTTGGGTGGCACCATTTTGGCCATTTGAAGCCAGGGCCTCAACAGAAGTTAAAGTTCTATTAACAAAACAAAACAGACAACGATTGTCTTAAGGCCCAAATATTTAATAGCTCTTTATTATATAATTATATAAAAGTAAATTGCATTTACTTATTTATATTCAATTACGAAGTAAATTTCATGATGTTACATGGAGTCTAGTATTATAATGACACTGTAATAGAAGGCCTATATTTAGTAACATATCAGTGGTGGAATTATTCTAACTATTACAATTAAAATTATTGTAAATTTTCAACTTCGATTTAAAAACGTAATAAAACATGGTAATGTTATAAGTACACAGATTAAACCCTTGATTAACCATTTTGGCTCAAAATTAATACCAGGCATATAAGAATAATTACCAGTAATGGTGAAATATAGAAATATGATTTAGTATTATTTATCACATTGTTATATATAAAACTTTAACAAAACAAGTCAGAAAATAAATCAGCAATGAATAAGTCAAATATCATAACGATTCTATTGAAGTATTTGCCTTTTCTAAAACAAAGAGAGAATTATCACAAAGGATGTCATAATCAATATGTAATGTCTACTACATAGATAATTGTAAAACCCTAGTTAACTAAGCCACTAGAAAACTTGCCTGTGACGAGGAAGTAAAATTTGCAGGAATTCCTGTTTCCCCACTCATCTTCGGCAATGTACTCCACTTCATAGGGAGGATAGAACTTTGCCGGAAAACTTTCGCCGGATTGGTAAGATGACGTTACATTCACTTGACCCTCGCTGTTGTCAGATACAGTAGGGTAATCCCAAGTGACTGTGCTCGTAGAGGAACCCGGATCAATTGCGGTTCTGATAATGCCGTAGTACGTGTCTTGGTAGTTTGTAATGTTTGTTGGACATGTAATAATCGGTGGTTCAATGTCTGAATTGTAAGAAAACATGAACAAATATAAATAATAATTAAAACTAATAAATCTCTTCTATTGGACCTACTTTTTATGTGTTAATATTTCACGTCCTATTCATGACGCATTATCAGGCCGGCTGGTCTTCTGTGGCTAAATTTTATTGACCTATGACTTCAGATAAAATAGATCTTTAAATCCCCTCCCATCTTACTATCTAATTTCTTATCCAAAATGTCAATATCCTTGTTCATAAATGAATGACTAGTGTTGTGTGTGAGCACAGGTGAATTCTCACAATATGAGCCTTCTCGACGATGTTGGTACATGCGCGTAGAGACTGTTTTGTTTCTGACATTTACCGTCTTGGTATTGCATTGCATAAACAATGTTGCTTTGATTTTCCTTGCTGTTTGTCTTTGGGATTGAATGTAATATTTTGCAACATAAAATAAGTACCGGTAATTCTGGTAGAAAATATTAATTCGATTTAATTACAATAACCAACCTACCTGGATGAATGATAATATTCACAAAAGTAGTTTTGCTTATTAGTGTTGATAATAAGTATTCGCAAAGTATACATACAAACATTATTAATTATTCAGTGATTTGTAAGAAGTAGTGGCAATAAAATTCAGAATAAAATTCAATAGTTTTAGTAGGTCTTCTTTAATTGAAAGTTGCTTACCTATTACTGTAAAATATACGTAGCAGGATCTGTTATTGCCAAACTGATCTGATGCAGTAAATTTCACATTGTATGGCGGGAACTCTCGAAGAGGAAACATATCACCTGATGTATACGGAAAGCTTTCCCACGTGACAGACTCTTGACTGTTGTCGTATACCTCCGGAGGAGACCATGTGACTGTCGCGTAGGGCCGACCGTGATCGGAAACAAGGCGATGGAAATCAAATATGTGGTCGTAGTAATTTGAAAAATTTCTGGGGCAAATTATCGATGGCCTTTCGTTGTCTGAAATAAGATAGAAAACAAAAATATATTTGTGAAATAGATTCTTCTACTCTGTGCGCTCGTGACATCTAAGCCTACTTGGAAATGTTGAAATAGATATAGAACGTAAAAATATTAACATCAATATATTATGGGGTTTGCTTAAAAAACCCAGAGTATGATAATCAGTTGAAGCTCACGTGATAAAAACATTTGTATCAATTGTTGCATAAAATTTGCTCTTTTAGTTGAATTTAATTTCATTCGATCATGACTGTACATGTTGAAATGATTATTATCCTGTTGAATCGTATGTTTTATGAGATAGAAAATGGTCCTTAATGAGACAGAAATATACTCGTCATTTTCATTCTTTGTTCTTTGTTCTTGGGTACCATGTTTATCTAGTTAACATGAATAATGTTCCTATGTATATGGACTTGAGTTTCCATTGTTTCATATGTTCATGTCATAACCGACACATGTAAAAAAAAAAAGGCCCAACAGGTTACAGAACACATAGGCCCCCAGCGATAGCGTGCGTTTATGCTCTATACTGCCTTACTAGTTTACTAATAAAGTATCCACATGGGGGACTCGGTTATCAGGAAATGTGGGGTGTTGTTTACTGTGACATTTTAGTGAGCTTCTGAGGAAAGGGTCTTATATATTCATATTTATCTTTAGCTCATGACTCATCCCATCATTCCTCCATACCTGATTTACACGATCTAACAGGGTTAACTGCTAGTCGATAACATAGTGTAGGCACAACAAAAGCACAAAACACTCAACACTAACCTTACCTATGACAGTGACTGTAAGCAAACATGTTCCTATGTTTCCAGACATGTCTGTTACCACATATTCCACTAGATTTGTACCAATAGAAAGTGAGCCATTCTGTTCTAGGGTGATATTTTTGTGATTTAGTGTAATATTAGCCGGCGCAACACGAGAGTCGTTTGACATACAATGAACGATTGCAATATTATCATTGAGTGTGATGTTCCATGTTACAAAGGCGAATCTTGATCCATCATCTGTGTATACTTGTATAGGAGACGGACATTCGATTGAAGGACTTTCCCAATCTAAACAAAACATTATTATTTAACTACAACTCTTTAATTAAAAACAAAAGATATTATGCAT
>NW_022757925.1:575409-589425 GCF_011630105.1 Anneissia japonica
AATTTCATTTTAATCATTTATTTCAAAATCAACTCAACATACAATTAAAGAAAATAAACATTACGTATTATAACATACAGTCGAAATAATTAAGTTATGTCAATTAAGTTAAACAAATCAAATATCAGTGTATGTATCATTGAAAATGAAAAGGGATAAGCAAAATAGGCAAATGATCCACAAATGCCTTAACTCATGCTCTCCTTCATAAAAATAAAAGAAAGATAATTCTTATTGCTTTTTACTGCTACTGTTCTTAATAACTGTTTCCTTTTGTTCGTAGCAGCATAAAGGTTCGGTTAGAAAAATGGAAAGCAATTTATTAGTATGGAATTACAAGAACTGAGCTCCCATTAACTTGTGGTGTACCACAAGGGTCTGTGTTTATCTATATTATAATTACGCTTCTTGAACACAATGCAAATTCGAGGTCCTCAATAAACATCTGGGATTCGAAACCTACTGGTATGACAACAGTAACAACATAGGGCATCAAATCCTCGATCACACGAAGTGAATATCATTCCATTTTTCAGGTTCGACGAGGAAAAATAATGACTTTTACCATCGTTTTATTACCGGACAGGTAGCTGTCTCGCGAGAGCATATCTGTACACCTTCGCATTCGCTGTCTCTCGGTGAGTTGTTTTACAATCTTGCAATTTTGGAACGCCAAAGGGAAACTTTTAAACATAGTACACAGTACATTTTGAAGGACCTATGGTTTTTAGGCACTGTTGGTTAACAAATAGTCGATTTCGAGCACAGTCTGTTCAAAAGGTGTTGTATATGGCAGGCTTACCTATCGCAAATGTCTTTTAGATCAGGAAAGTATTGTTTGTGAAAGTTTTTAACTTATTTGGCCTTTTTATAAGAGCTATTCACAATTTTAATTGCATTTCTTCGATTTTTTCCTATTTTATTTGTAAACTCATCAGTAACCATGTACAACTTTATACTTAAATTTATCGAATGGTGCAGGTGGTATTTTTAAATTGAAGTGTGATGCTAAACAATTTACTGTTCAAATCCATATAGAAAAGGTTTTTAAAATGTTAAATAAAATTATATATACAGTAAAAAAATAATATTTTTGTATGTTTAAGTATTAATGTATAATATATCTTTTTTATTTTAAATTAAATTTTTGAAGAGAAATTTTATCACTGATTCTGTTTTATTTGTAATAATTTTGAAAAATATTTGTTAAGCTGGAAGGAGAAAATATAATACCTAGCATAATAATTATACAATTGTTTTGTGCATAGGGAACCGGACTTAATTAGTGTTTATACTATTTTCCATTTTTGCTATATAAGTTTTTATATTTTATTTGCGTTTGAGAATATGTATATGTTTTGGGCAACAAAACTTAAAGATACCTCCATGCTATCACAAAACTATATAACTGTATCTTCATCATGAAAGCAAATAAAATTTGCTGTATACATATTCCATGTTTGTATATATGTTTATAATATAAATATTTACAAACCTTCAACTTTTATAAAGAATGAGCAGTTCCCAATATTGTTATCCCTGTCGTTTGCTGTATACGTAATCTGATGTGCAACATTACTGGCCGGAAATACGTCACCAGGGTTGTGATTTGATGTAACAGACACCACAGTGCCACTGTTGTCGGTGGCGTTGGCTGGTGACCAATATAAGCGGGCAGATTTGGATGCTCTGTCTGTGAACACTGACCAAGAAGAATCCGATGCTTTTGCAACAAAGTTGTTAGAGTGTGACGGGCAATTTACTACAGGACTTTCAAGGTCTATTAAAGATAATAATGTTATTTACGCCAATGGTCAATGGTCATATATTTATATAGCACAATAAATAAAGACAATGAAAACGGCATAAATACAAAAATAAAACAATAAAAACGATGTGAACGGCATAAATACAAAAATGAGGAGCTCGATGATTTAGGAAGGGGCACTAGCTGGCAAAATAAGGTGATATGAGGTGATTTTTAACTCTTTGAGCCTGATTTTTGTTTTGCATTGAACAGTCAATGGGGCGACTGGGGATGCAAGCTTTGGCGGAGGTAGGGGTACCCCCATATATGTCAGTGATCAGAGGGGACTGGGCCTTAAAATGATTAGGCTAGCGTTGAACAAAAAAAATTCCAGAGGCCTACTAACCAACAACAGCAAAATGTAGTTCACATTCTTCAAAGTTACCCGATGCGTCGGTTGCTGTTATAATAGTTGAGTATGGTGGAAACAACCTCATTGGGTACACGTCACCGGGCTTGTTAGGGGAACTTGTGATAAGAGGTGGAATCCCGCTATTATCTATAGCGACCAGTGGAGTCCATGTAATTGTACCATTAGGACTTCCGTCGTCGGTGGAAGCGTAGATAATACTGCCGTAGTTTGTTGAATAGTAGTTAGAAGTTATCTTTGGGCACTCGAGCTGCGGCCGTTCGTTATCTACAATTAAAATGTTATATAACTGACTTCATACGATATCAATTCCTACAAGATCAAATCAGGTCAGTTATGAAGACGTTCATGACTACCGTAATAGACAGGTTGTTGCATAACATTCAATAAGGTATGGCATAGTTCATAAAAAATTTGGCAAACTAAAACGTCAATCCTAGTTTCATTTGTGTCACTGTCCAGTGGCGTACGGTAACAGTTATAATATTGTTGGATCTGGAGGGGTACCCCCTCCCCCACTTGGGCATAAAATAATATAATAAATAAATAAATAAAATAAAATATAAATTAAATCTCTAGACCACCTTTTCAGGACCCGTGAGCTGATTTTTTTTTTTGTTACATTGGGAAAATTAGAAGTCGGAAAAGCTCATTTCGTGCCATCTAGGAATCAACATTTTCCCAGGAAGGACCTCTGACCCCCCTTTCTTTTTAGTGTTCATCGATTCATAGAAAAAAAATTACGTATGCTACCCCATTTTTTTTCACACTAATATGCATATTTACTGTAATAAGAATGAAAAAAATTTACCTGACCTTTTCAAGAGCTTGAATTTTGAAGAACTTAAAGCTCATTAAAAGACACTTCAGAAGTCGTGAAAGATTATTTTCTGCCATCTAGGAATCAAAATTTTCCCGGGGCAGGACCCCCTTTCTTTGAGGTTAATCGATTCATGGCAAAAAGAATACGTATGCAAATACTCTTTTTTTTCTGTATCTAGACCTATACCGGTACACACATAATTGGCCTATTTACTGTAATACGTATCTAGCACACTTTATTCAAAATTTGAATACAAGACCAACATGGCCCAACATGTAAAACATGTCTGGCACGCACAAATACCAGATATCACACCAGGTAAATACCATCACCAAACTTTCACATTATTTTTGTTTGTTTATTTTCTATTCTATTTAATATTAAATAAATAAATAAATAAATAAATAAATAAATAAATAAATAAATAAATAAATAAATAAATTCTATAGATAGACAGATAGATAGATCAATAGATAGATAAATAGATAGATAGATAGATAGATAGATAGATAGATAGATAGATAGATAGATAGATAGATAGATAAATAGATAGATAAATAGATGATAGATAATAATAGATAGATAAATAGATAGATAGATAAATAGATAGATAAATAGATAGATAGATATATAGATAGATAAATAAATAAATAAATAAATAGATAAATAAATAAATAAATAAATAAGTAAATAAATAAGTAAATAAATAGATAAATAGATAAATAGATAAATAGATAAATAGATAAATAGATAAATAGATAAATAGATAAATAGATAAATAGATAAATAGATAAATAGATAAATAGATAAATAGATAGATAAATAAATAAATAAATAGATAAATAAATAAATAAATAATAATAATAATAATATTTAATATTTACTGTAATAAGAATGAGAAAATTTACCTGACCGTTTAGAAGAGGACATAAAACCTTGAATTTTGAAGAACTTGAAAGTAATTAAAGACACTTCAGAAGTCGGGAAAGCTTATTTCCCGCCAACCGCCAAATTTTTCCGGGGGGGGGGGGACTCCCTGACTCCCTTTCTTTTTGGGGGTTTTTGGAAACATTTTTGACACCCCTCCCCCTAAAATTTCAACCCACATCCTCCACTGGTTATGAACTCTCATTGGCCAAAGCCATAGCTGTTCGTAACAGCTATGAACTCACACTGGCTAAAGCCAGGCCCCTTTAAAGGTCTCCGGAATATTAATTATCAGCATTTTGCCCAATGCAATGACCGAGTGGCGCACTAGCGCGTAAAAAGAGATACTTAGTAAAATACACCAAAGCGGGCGAGGCTATATCCCACTGGGTAGTAGGCCCTCGAAGAAAACCTAACCACGGCTTCGGACCTTGTTCATACGTTGCTGCGATAATGTCATAATGTATTAGTATGCGGAAAAACTTACTCTTTCTAAAAGTGCCGTTCATCACACTATTCTTTTAGCAGTGGCAAGTTCAAAGAGGGGTCTGGCCCAGTGGTGGCGCCAGCGTCTGAAATCTAGCAGGGCGAGGGAAGTGAGGGAAAAATAACATTTTAGGGGAGGGGGAAATATGCTGGGTTGCCCAAGGTGGGTGTGGTTGGGCCTTGTACAAAATGTCTCGAAAATGGTTAAAAAATATGTCAATTTAGGGGTTTCAGATTCTTATTTTTTAATCGATTTTTTAGCTAGTCTACTAACATGTAGAAAATATATAACAATGTTTGCTCCTCGATGGTATTCTTCTTTTTGGGGGAAGGGAGAAACTGGGAAAATGAACATTTTCTGGGGTGGTAAATTCCCCTGTTCCCACCCCTCTCCCCCCGTAGCGCCGCCACTGGGTATGAGCAGCCGGTCCGGGAATCCCTAAATTTTAAAAATTATATTCAAATTTGAATCTGAGAGCTCCATTTCCGGCCATTTAGATGTGCCATAATCAGATTTTTTCAGCCATTGTGGGTCTGGGGTATTCTTGACAATCTATTTCGAATTCTTTGTCCAACAAAATCAATTGCAACAAACCACATTTGGTAAACGGCAGAATTAGGCATGGTTTCTGTAAACAATGGCTTTTAGGGATACCTAGACGTTAGTCCTCCCGTTAAACCAGGAAAACCGGGTGACTGAATGGATCTAGGTCAGACTGTCGAAATCCACATTGCCGAATGCCAGATTGCCAAGACCACTTTGCCGAATCCCAGTTTGCCGAATACCAGTTTGTCGACTCAAAAACCAAGGAATCCTAGTTTGCCAAAACCCAGTTTGCCGAATCCAGTTTGTCGAAAGTCAATTAAAAGCAGTGAGACATTAACAGCAGCATAAAATTCACGTTGGAACACTCTATCTTACCCTTATCATGACTACATCTGTACGGCGGACAGACTTGTGACATTGACTATTTAGATGCCATGAGAAGCCATTCCAAAACGCGATACTATCACTGAATATTTGTAAAATCAATAGTGGCTTATATAACTTGATTAACAAAACGGCTATCAGCTAAAAAAATAAATAAATATGCCTATCAGATTAAATGTCATAAGCATATTTATAATAAATATTATAATCAATATATTGTTCAATTAAGATAATAATATGCGTAAGGAAATAAATATATCAATAATAACCTGCAAGTATACACACGTGGCAGTGATGGTACAGAAAATTGTCGACATGGAAGCCAACATGTCCGACAGGAGGTCCGAATCAAGGGACTGACTAGACAGAACCTCGGTCAGGGTCCTGGCATAAAAATCTCTGGAAGAGTTCGTGTATTAGTTTTAGGAATGGCCCAAACAGTGGTTTTCGGCCACAATATTAGTTAATTAGAAATCAAAATAACGTCATGGATAGGCAGTTATTATGTTTGAGCCGACGGTCCAGGTTTTGCCGACGGAGGGGGATGCCTTACCCCCTCTCACGCCATCGCCGACACGTGCGTATGGCCTTTAGTACTTTAATAAAAGGTTTCGAAAGTCTGTATCATATTAAATGTTAACTGTATGTATGAATTACGACAAACTGGTCGGATACTGACTGAATTTAGCCTGGTTCTTCCTCTTCGACCTGACCGGCATAACGTTTCCTGCCAGTAGCTATGCTACTGCCGCTATAGGTCTTCGGATCTATAGGACACTCCAGCTGCTCCACAAACCACAAGGCAACAGCCAAAAAACAGCTATTATTTATAACAAATAATAGTCATAAGTGTTTTTCATGGTAAATGAAAAAACAACCTACCAATGACAGTTATATTGAAAAGACATTCAGCTTCATTTCCTACATAATCTTGTACCCAATATCGCACAGTGTACACTGTTGTTATTCCGTCGACGAGTTCAAATCTTTGTCCAGGCGAATGCGATTGTACTTCTGTTTTTATACCTTTATTATCGGATGCAGTTGGCTCCACCCAGGTGACCACTGCGTAAGACGTTCTTTGGTAGGTATCAACAGTTACGTCTTCCGGACATCCGTAAAATTGTGGGTCTTCATTATCTGCATCTTGTGCCCAACAGAAATATTAAATAATAATTATCTCTCTCTTGTTGTAAAATGATATATCTTAAACAGTAATATTGAACTTATAAATAAATAAGTATTATTGAACTTATAAATAAATAAGTATTATAAACTGACATTACAAATGGTAGCAGCCCTCTCTTTAAAGAGTGGCGGAATTTCAGAAAATGTTGTCCAAAAACTTTAAAGGGTGGTGCATAAAACTGTAAAGTGAGGATACATTTTTGGTACTACTTATGGTGTCGGATACGACGAGGCATGACCCGTGTCCCACAATTTAAATTTCATTTACTCGATACATTTTAATAAATTTAGTAATGCAAACAATATTAAACAAATAACTTAAATTATGAAGAAATGGAAACAATTCATCAAAACTAATACCTACAATTCAAGATGGAGTATCTTGTCCAAAGATGCGTACACTAAGTGTTGATGATATGTGGATAAAGATTTGAACACTATAAGAGACAGATCTAGGTCAGACTGTCGAAATCCACATTGCCGAATGCCAGATTGCCAAGACCACTTTGC
Organism: Anneissia japonica; assembly: GCF_011630105.1. Lineage (NCBI taxonomy): Eukaryota > Metazoa > Echinodermata > Crinoidea > Comatulida > Comatulidae > Anneissia > Anneissia japonica. Next base: position 582,452 of record NW_022757925.1, read on the forward strand.
CGAATCCCAGTTTGCCGAATACCAGTTTGTCGACTCAAAAACCAAGGAATCCTAGTTTGCCAAAACCCAGTTTGCCGAATCCAGTTTGTCGAAAGTCAATTAAAAGCAGTGAGACATTAACAGCAGCATAAAATTCACGTTGGAACACTCTATCTTACCCCTGTCTCTTATACACATCTAGATGTGTATAAGAGACAGCCAAACTTCCGGGGGGGGGGGGGGGGTTCTCCCGAACCATAACCCCCCTGGATACGGGCCTGTTATCAGATTTGAAACCAGAGCTTCGCCGAGAAAAATATGTGGGCCTAGCAGAATATCGTCATTTATATACTGTCATAACTACTATATTTGTTATGTAAATACATTAAAAAATATAGCTATACATTCACCTACACATGCACAAACTAAAAATCAAAATAATATTTCAAGATAAAGCAAATAACATTCTATATTTTAACTCCAAAGTTAAGCTCCTTCTCGAATACTCGCTCGCTGTTCTAAAGCTTCTAAACTGACTTGCTACTGGTTGATTCTTACCAAAATAAAAAGTCCGACGTCGTTTATTAACCAATAAAATTGATTTTTACATATGTTTTAGGTCATAAATAAAGTTAAATGTTGCCACAACAATGCCGAAATTGGTCCAATATCAGCAGAGCTGCTACGTAAAAACTTCGGGCGATTCACCACATTTCTACTGAAACCGTAGGTTTTACAAGGGAAAATATGAAAAACTACGGTTACAAAATCAAAAAGTCCGACGAGATTTGGCAACCTTATGGATTAAATTAAGATTATTAAAACTAATATTAAAATTGGAATAAGGATAAAAGAACTAAGGCGAAAATCGGACAAGTAGTAAAGTTATGAAGAGAAATGTGGGGGAAAATAGCGAAAATAGCTGAAAATCGAACGTTTCCAGTTAAATTAAATGAATTCGCGACGATCAAACTTATCCTTTTTTGTTTTCACTAACAGTTACATATTCTGTTAAAATTATTAAACAAGGATTTGGATGTGAAAAGTCTACAATAGGATTTAAAGTTCATAAAATTATGTAGTATTCCTAAAACAATCACTACAGATAATCCTACTTTATAACTTTATATTATATACATCACTATGTTGTTGTCATGTAGAAATAACCCTTTGTAGTATTGATTTGATCATATTTTCAGTTGTTGAATAATATTTGAACCTCTCGTCCCGTGTAATTTTTTTTGTTGGTAAAACGATCATTTATACCTTTTTCACACACGTATTTCAGTCTAGAACTGCATCGAAGACTGGCCCATTTGCCACTCGAGTAATTAATCGCAACACAATCTTTATTATAGTAATTGCTCGGTTGACCATAAGCAAAGTCTATAATTTAGTAGAAATGAAAAAGACATACATATTTAATAAATGGTATATAAATATAGTATTCCTTCAAACAGTAATGTTTTCTATTTTTAAATTAGTTTGTTCAACCTAGTGAAACATGGGATTTTCTAATATAATGAATACTGTAAAATTTTACCAAGTATTAATAATATATCTTTACATCTCTTGAAAACAGCATAATAGTGTAAGACATTAAACTGATAGGCTGGTACTTCTACCGGTAACAGAAGTGGAATTGTTCTAGCATTTAGGGAAGAAATCTCCTTTGAACTAAAGACACTGGAATTAGAAAGCAATAAGCATCAAATTTCAGTCGAAATACTCTTTTGGTTCCAGTCTGGTAAAAACCCTTTACCATGGGAATACATACGTTTTTCATAAAGGGAGGTAGAAATAAAATTGAAATCAATTATTAGCTCTTACTTCTATAAGAAGACCCTGTGTCATCAATCCATCTAAAGGTACCCTCTCTATATATATCTGTCAGGCCGATCCACACAGAATTGTAACTGGTTTTCTTTACGATAAAGTTATTCTCTGCATAACTTGTCACCACAGCCAAGTCTGCTCCTTTGTCTTGACACGAACTTCTGGCTGTTTGCCAAGATACACTGACAGCAAAATATTTATAACAGCTTCCTTGATATGAATCCCATCCTACCTCACATGAACTATCTTGAAAAAAAGATAAAAATATATATATCGATACAAAATACTGAGGCGTTTACATGCCATAATATTACGTAGGCCAATATAACTATTAAGTACTGGAGTGGTTAATTAGGAGTGGCAGTGTATTACAGAGTTTAATTTTTTTCTTAAACTGATAAAAACTAAAAGAATTTTAAAAAGTAGACTATATTACACTTAATCGTGATACCATATTTCCAACTATTTCCATTCATCTTAATAGCAATAAATTTATGTATGACATTTATATATTAGCGTGAGAATAAATAACCAATAATATTGCACAGATTTCAACCAATCATTAAACAAGGTTTGTTTATTTAGATAAAAGTGGTTGAATTTTGTATAAAATAATAATAATTCTTATGTTAAGATACTTACATATGTGATTTTTTAAAAGCTTTAAATCTATCGTTTTGAATATTATTTTGAATAGGCTGATTGTACTTTCTAATAACAATAGCAAAACCTTCTTTAAAAAATTTGATTTCAGGAAGTAGGGGTATCATTGTTAATCATTTTAGTTTCGTTTTATATGATACGAGTGGGGCACAGTACATATACAAAGGTATGTTTCCGTCCCCAAAAGATGGTCATTTGGATACCATCTTGGTTTTGGTATTCACTGATGTAATTTCAAAAAGAGTGCACCATCAGGTTTATCAAACAATCATTGAGTAAGTATTTGCATTGAGTTGGAAATTTACAAGTTTAGCTACACCGCACACAAGTCCACAGTACTATACTCATTACACTAGCGTAACTACTTGTGTCTTTAAAGACTAGGGATCATGTTAGTATCCGTATGTACATGTTGTAGGCCTATTTAAGTCGGGTGGCACTGCATTGCTGCTGCCGTGGTACACAGGTGTCCCGCCCAAATTTCTAATTTCCTATCTCCACCAGGTGATTTGTTTTCAGTCGTGTAATTTTGTGTGTGGGTGACAGGGTGTGTGTGCTGTCTCTTATACACATCTTCACTATGTTGTTGTCATGTAAAAATAACCCTTTGTATTGTCAGCTCAGATTCCCTTGAACGCATTTGTCGCCAGGCACCTCCGGTGGTGGCTTCAAGAGAACGTGCTTAACGTTCCAACAACCGTGACACAGCCCGTCTGCCGATTCGCGCGTTGTCTCAAAAACGGTGGCGATCTGGAGTGGGTGTGGATATGATCACTATTCAAAGGAAAACGTCCCAGACCAGATATTTCAAAAACTCATCAACAGATCTGATTAGGCCTACAACTTTCATGAAAGTTTATTCAAGTAATAAGGAAATCATCAACGTTTGGTGACGATCCAAATTTGGGTGTGAATTTGTGGGTCATTTTAAAGTACTAAGGTTCTAAACCTAAATATCTCAAAAAAAGTATGAATGGATCTGATGAAACTTTTCAGAATAGATTATCATGTTTCAATTAAAAAATGCTTACATTTTGGTGACGATCCGAAGTAGGGTGTGGATATGAGGACCATTTAAAAGATACGTTTGTCCTATACCGTAGGTCGATTCAATAGCTGTATGATGAATATTCAAATTAGTGCAATTACAGTAAATGTGTACAGAGTTTTTAATATGTACTAACTTTACATTTTTAGGGAACTGATTAGGAATAGTTTTGATGCATGTTTATATTTGAACATGTTACGCAATGAAAGAAATGGCAGGTATACAAATAATACAATAAAATGCGTTCCCGGTTGGCCGCATGAGTGTAAACTTTTTTGGAAGTAGGTACGGTAGGTTGTCACATTTTTTTTACAGTGTCAGTAAAATGTTTGAATATTATATGTTGCTTGGATTCTGTGTTCAAAACATAGCATGTGGAGTGAATAGTAGGCCTTCAATGATTTTTGGACAAATCATGTCGGATTACAAAATCTGAAAATGCCCACTCTAAAAAGAGTCCCCAAAAACCTAAAAGTAGAAATAGTGCCCCTCTTTGAAATAAAAAGTTCTCGTAATCTCGTACGCTCCGATGAGGGCAGCATAATCTTCCTTATGATCTTAAGAACATTTCTAATGTTAATATTTTCAAAATATCACTTAAAACCCATCTTTTTGCCTAACTCACTTGTCTCTGTTTCTGTCTGTGTCTTTTGTTGTCTTTTTTGTTGTTTTTTATCCAAGTATTTCTGTGTGGTATAAGATAGTTTTTTTCTGGAACTTATGTGGATCGGTTGCTCGGGATAATTTGAAATTTGGAGGGCAAAAGGAAAGGCGCATTATAAATGCCGAGTAACAGTAACGGCAATCAGCAAGAAAGCACAGTCAATCATGCGTGAAAAAGACCAGTCAATCAGCAAAAAACACACATTCAATCAGGCGTAATAAAAGCACAGTCAATCAGCAAAAAGGCAAAAAATCAGCAAGGTATTCCTAAAGCTCCTCATCGGAGCTAAAAATTAGAAGAGCTAATAAGATAGAAATTCACTTGTACAAAATGAATATGTCTTAAAATTTTAAAAAAGAAAGTCTTAAAACTTCAAACAAAATTAATTGAATACCTAGACGCTATTCGAACTCACGACCTTCGGTTCAATAGAGCACATCGTTAACCGACCGCACCATCTCGACGTGCCTTAAATAATGGTAATAAAAGTATCTACAGTCCTTTGTATTGGTGGCGCACTTCATAAAAATATCTATTAATTTATTAGTTAATCAATCAACCAAGTACTTCTAGAGCTCCTCATAATAAGAGAGAATTTTCCAAATAATTAGATTAAATAATTTGTGCAAAATTAAGATGTCTTTTAAAATTGGGCGGATAAAATAAATACAAGACGCGATTCAATCTCACGGCCTTTGGTTTTTTTTTTTCCAGAACCATACCGTGGAACCGTTGCACATTCGACGTGTATAGGAGTGGTAATGGCAGTAATGTACAGTGCAGCGTGACCACTCACAATTTTTGATATACCCAATGACTGGGTCTAAATTACCCAAGATTCTGCAAAAATTGCCCAAAATTACCCAAGCTTCCTGAAAATGCATTAAAATTTGAAAAAAAAACCCTTGTTTTTTCGCATGTATAGTTTCCCTTTTAGTTCAATTTATAAACCATTTTTTATTGAAATTGTTTGTGTTAATTATTAAAATGAATATTCATGCTGTAATAATACAGATAGAATAATACGCCCTCAGTCAGCCAGTGTTATCAGTAGATCAGTGATCACGTTAAATTATGTAATGCATAAAATTAGGTAAGATCAATGGCAACGCAAATCACACACAAACAATTCTGAACCCATGTTTATAGCAACTAACAGTCAATTAACAATGTTATGTGCACTTCGTTGAATTTTGCTTACTTGAATGGACTGAAATATACTTTGTTACTTCTTAATTCTTCCTTTATGACAAAAATATTTAATTTTCTTAGTAAAAATAAAATACCCAAGGATTTGAACGGAATAACCAAGAACCCAAAACCAAGTCAAAATACCCAAGATCTTGGGTAAATACCCAAGCAGTGGTCACACTGGTACAGTGAATCAGCTAAAAATTACACAAATCAGCAAAAAATCAGACGGATTTGCAGGTTACTCCTAGAGCTCCTCATCGAAGCTAAAAGGTGTTTGGGCGAGGTACTGTATGTTTTTGAAGAGGAGAGGAGCAAATCGAGTTTGGGTGGTAGTGGCGGTGGTTGAAGTAAATTAGGAACATATTTTGGAGGATTTATTTTATAGAAAGGGATTTGCGGTGGGCGGAGATATGCTGTCTACTGAGTGCTCTTTTTATTAGGCCTATTAATTGTTGTTGTTGCTGCTGTTGCTGTGCCCCTTTCGTAAACCTGCATTGGCACGCATTGACACGTAATGGCACTAGGTTTACTTGTTTACTATGGAACGCCAAAAGGATACAAGTGGCGCAGTGCAAAAGTCAGTCGCAGTGCAGAAGTCAAGTGGCGCGGTGCAAAACTGAAGTGGTGCAGTGCAAAAATAAAGTGGCGCAGTGCAAACTCAAAATGCGTGGGCCACCACTTTAGATTTGCACTGCGGCCACTTGACTTTTGCACTGCGATTGTAGTTTGTCCTTTTGGCGTCTGTGTCACTTGACTTTTGCACTGCGATTGTAGTTTGTTCTTTTGGCGTGATATCGCCAGAAGGACAAACTACAATCACAGTGCAGAAGTCAAGTGGCACAGTGCAAAAGTTAAGTGGCACAGTGCAAAAGTCAATAGGCGCAGTGCAAAACTAAAGTGGTGGCACACGCATTTTGAGTTTGCACTGCGCCACTTTAGTTTTGCCCTGCGCCACGTGACTTTTGCACTGCGCCACTTGATTATTGTATTAATCAAACTGTATTTAGAAAAAAAGATAAACTATGAGACAATAATTCCATACACATTTGCAACTCTAAGTGTAGCCCAAGAGCATGACATTTTCTTTCCTTTATTGAATGTTCTTCTGGAAATTGAATCCCACTTTAGTAGTATGTTTTATCTCCTTTTTAAATCACCATTTACACATGTAATTAATTAGGATTCATCATCTGCATCAACAATTGGGTATTTTTCTTCCTACTGGAGTGTACAAATACGAAAAAAATAAAACTTAACGCGTAATAACAGCACAAGAAATAAATATTAGGGAGGACGTATAGAAAAACTTGCAACGTATAATTTGATAATTAAAGTTATAAAATTTAAGGTCAATAGTAACATACAAAAAAATGCTAATTGCTGACAAATATTTAACATTTTCAATTATAAGAAATAAAAAAAAATCTGTGGGTCTTCGTTTTTCGGGTCTTCGTTTTGTAGACACCCATATAGGGTGTCTATAAAACGAAGATCCTTAATTATCTCATGCATCCTATGTTGGTGTCACTACAAATGACCGATGCTGCACATATGCGTCACTATACAGCATTCCTACTGCTTTTTTTTTTT
>NW_022757925.1:589441-593829 GCF_011630105.1 Anneissia japonica
TTTTTTTAACATGGAACAGGTTTATGAATGAAATATTTAAGGTTTTTGTAGGCCCCACCCTCTCCCCAAAATACGCGTACCACTAGGCCAAGCCTTACTTTCGTTTAGAGGTAGCAGCGCCAAGACGCGCTCTGCCACCAGCCGTGGACGTACAACATTGGTTGCTGCTTTGGAACTGGAATAAAGAGTAAATCATTAAATTGACTCAGATTCAGGCAATAATGTGCTAAAAAGACGAATACTATATTTACATAGCATGAAGTGATTTAAAAAACATTATTTTCATCAACCGAAATGTCCACTGATAAATCTCAGATAAGATAGTAGGGCCTATAATACATACTCCAAGTATCGAAATGCACGCCATCGTGTCAGGATTCAATATTTCGACATTAATTATGTCATCATCAAGAATCATTAGGAATTCCTGATGATCAATTTTTAACACGATTGAGAGAAAAAATGTGGGTCTTCTTGTGGGTCACAGCGGCTCAAAATTCAAGATTCAAGATAATTTTATTGTCTAAAAAACCCAGAAATTACGTTCCACTGGCAGTGTTACAAGAGTTAACAACATATACAGTAATAAATAAAAGATAACAATAATACCTCTATATATCCTTTTTGTAAGATTCAACCGCGGTTGACTATAATTATAATACTAATGAATTTTGGGAAAACGCCGAACGTTTTACAATTGTGTAAAAAATGATAATCCAATTCAGCTTTAATGAAGCGTAGGGATATCTTCTCATACTTCCTAAGCAAACAAATTGGCAGGTCTTCCGAACTAAAATCCTTAATGATGGAACCAAACGGACGCAAATTGATGAAAAATACAACACATTTTAAGAAAAGAACTAAGGATTTAATTGTAGTAAACATGTTTCGGGTGTTCTCTCTCACCCATCATCAGTACAAACTGAAAGGCGAAATAAACGGAAATAAAAACCTTGTCATTCTTAACTAAGAGTATTTATACAAAGAATGAAGCGCCACTTGTGGTTTGTCCTTTTGGCGTTCCATAAATATAATAGCGTAGGTTCTTCTTCCACTCGTTGTGGACGATACAACATGGCGAATTCCAGAAACACATATAGATCCTACACGCATATAGCACGAACATTGATATGTGCCAAATTTGTGAACATTTTAAAATTCTCTCTACGACATAGCACGCACCCCCGCACCCTTCACGTACTCCTAACGCTTGTTCCCGAAGACTTTAATCATTGACATGCCGAAGTACGCGCCAGTACAGGAACGAAAATCGTGCAAGTGTCAGGGTGGCTAGACTTGTGCTAAATGCGTGACAAATTTATGATCACGCATGTTTCTGCAAAATGCGTGTTTCATCCAAAATCATTTTGAAATGCGAGACGGTTGATATTATGCCATGGACAGAAAGTTTACTGATCAGACAAAAAATCTCCGTAGCCTTGCTTGTGATTGCTTCAACTTGTGTAAAATGTGCCAGTGTGATCCAAGCTCTATAGCATTGTTTGTAGTTGCGTCAACTTGTCTAAATAGATTTAACTAAGGGTAAACCAAACTGTATCCTCACTTTTTTTGCGTTCAGTAAATGGTAAATACGGAGGAGATTTGAAATTGTACGGTAGATAGAAACATCTGGAATAAGTTTGTGCAGGCATTAGTGCCACCTGGGGTGTAAGATGTTGGCTGTCACATACCCTTAGATGCGCCACTGAAAAACTCTAATTTTTCCAAAAAGCCTATAATAGTTGCTACCGTCATTAATTCTTTGGCCTACTTGGCTTCATATACTGATTATGTAAACAGTATGACAGCCTTTTTGCAAGTTTCGCCAGAGGAGAAATAATTCGATAGTAGGCCTACAACGTTAATGTGTCAGGGACGTAGCCAGGATTTTGAAAAGGGGGAGCCGTTATGCGGATTACGTATGCCCCCGGCGGGGTCAAGGGGGCGAATCCCCCTGTGAAGTAGCGCACTCTGAACGTTCTTAGGACTGTTTGAGAGGATAAAGTGAAAATTGCAATAGACGCATTATAAATAAAAAAGACGCATTCATTATAAATAAAAAAATAATTATATAATAAATCAACAGTGGCAGATCCAGGAATTCGAAAGAGAGGTGAACCAGGGAGGGACTTTCACAAACCGAAGAACCACCCACCTCAGCCCCACCATGGATGGGGCTGAGGTAAGAACATTTATGATTAGGGCATCTCTAGATGGCCGGAATTTACAATCTCGCACTTAAATTTGAATATATTTTTCCTTTTTTTTCCTTAAAAAAATGAAGGGGGTGCCTTGAATCCACCTCTGCTCAAAACATTCTTTATCCAGTATAGTCATAATCACGAAAAAGGGACATGAAAAACCAGATCACATCCTAAAAACAAACAGCAGTCACTAAGACATACATCAGGAGCCGACTCGATGGAGTTTAATATCATACCCAGGGAAGGCCACAGATCTGTTTTGAAAGGTGGAGGGGGAGGGCATTTTGTAAGTCGACACCCACCCCAGCCCCACAATGGTTGGAGCTGAGGTGAGAAAATTTGAGGAAATAGTACCTCTAGATGGCCAGAAATTAATTATTAAACAAACACTAATTATTAAACAAACATTTAAAGAAACTTGCAAAAGGATAAAAACGAAATTGAACCACAGTATCGCATTTCTATCTTAAAAGACCTGGCCTGAGATTTATGGATTTAAGATTTTTTAAAATCACGCTTAGGCTTATGTGTTCTATTAGGCCTATGTATAACGTGTACTGATACATATTTACATGTTTAGAAGTATTCATTTTAAGTGATCCCAGGAAAGAATTGTATTGGCTCAAGAATAAACTTTAAAATTTTAACACTGTGTACAAAGGGGGGGGGGCGGCTCCCAAGGCTCCCCCCCTGGATACGTCCCTGTAATGTGTCGGTCTGCCATGTCCCAACAGATTGGACCTGGCCAACAGCTTATAAAGTTTGATTAACGGGTACTTTTGTATTAGGCCTAATAATGGACCAATAAATTAATAATAAAAAAAAAAATGAATCTCGAACATTTTGTGACTAACGATGCGTATACTGATAATGTTATAGTAAATACCGGTACGCATTTTTGTTATTAATTCTTTCTGGGGTTTGTTTCTGTATTGTACTAGGCCTATTGTTCCTCTACACTTTTAACCGTTCAATGAGCGAATTATATTAACAAATGTTAATTAAGAAATACTTACCTACTCCCGCAATAAAAATGTGGAACGTTAAAACAATAAATCTGAACACAGCAGAAGGCGGCATGTCTAACCAAATGTCACAGCAGCTAATAAAAATAATCTATTCCTGTTTGTCACTGTCTTTTTCAAATTTAGATTTTACCAACTTCAAACAATTTGGAATTCCCATTTAAAATCATATTACCATATTTATCGAGGGTTATCCTTCCTGGAATAGTGCAATTCGATAGGCCTACAGTACCACATCCTCTATTCAAAAACGGTATCTTTTATATTATGTTATAAATCGTATCAAACAAAGTTCATCATCGAAAGTTACTTATTATAGTTGTGTTTAGACCCCAAAGGCCCGTACGTATGACCAACCATGTAAGAACAGCTAATAAGAATAATAGGCCCTATCTATTCCTGTTTGTCACTGTCTTCTTGTAAGTTAGATTTTACCAAGTTCAAAATTGGGATTTCCAATTTAAAACCATATTACCACATTTATCGAGGATATAGTGCAAGTCGATACCGGGCCTACAGTGCCACATCCTCTATTCAAACACGGTATCTTAATATATATAACACATGTTAGAAATCGTATCAAATTGTTCATCATCAAAAGTTACTTATTATAATTGTGTTTAGACCCCACATGCAAGTACGATATCAGTACAAGTTAGATATTACCAAGTTCAAAAATTGGGAATTCCCATTTAAAATCATATTACCACATTTATCGAGAATAAGTGCAATTCGATAGGCATACAGTGCCACATCCTCTATTCAAACACGTGGTATCTTAATATATATAACACATGTTATAAATCGTATCAAACATAGTTCATCATCGAAAGTTACTAATATAGTTGTGATTAGACCCCAAAGGCCCGTACGATATCAGTACAATTACAAAGTTCAAAAATTGTGAATTCCTATTCAAAATCATATTACCACATTTATCGAGAATATAGTGCAATTCGACAGGCCTACAGTGCCACATCCTCTATTTAAACACAGTATCTTAATATATATAATATATGTTATAAATCGTTCATTTATCGATGGTCATCCTTCCTGGAATATAGTGCAATTCGATAGGCCTACAGTGCCACATAATCTATTCAAACACGGTATCTTTTATATTATGTTATAAATCGTATCAAACAAGTTCATCATCAAA
>NW_022757925.1:595937-602153 GCF_011630105.1 Anneissia japonica
CGCCACCCCTGGCCATAGGCCTTTATAGCGGTAATAATTACGATGAATTGAAAAGCCTAGTATGCCTATGATCATATCGTTCCTATTGGTGTTTTAGTCCCAATTTTTTGTCGTGTTGTTGTGTTGTTGATTTTTTTTTATTCATTTATATTGTTTCATTTTGATGCCAAAATTGGCGTTCCATACAATATCCAAAAGTCAAGTGGCGCAGTGCAAAAGTCAAGTGGCGCAGTGCAAAAGTCAACTGGCGCAGTGCAGAAGTCAAGTGGCACAGTACAATAGTCAAGTGGCGGCGCACGCATTTGAGTTTGCGCTGCGCCACTTTAGTTTCGCACTGTGATTTTTTTTGTCGTTTTGGCGTGATATCGCCAAAAGGACAACCACAAGTGGCGCAGTGCAAAAGTCAAGTGCAGTGCAAACGTCAATTGGCACAGTGCAAAAGTCAAGTGGCGCAGTGCAAAAATCAAGTAGCGGCACACGCATTTGGATTTGCATTGCGCCACTTTAGTTTTGCACTGCGCCACTTTAGTTTTGCACTGCGCCACCTGACTTTTGCACTGTGCCACTTTAGTTTTGCACTGCGCCACTTGTGATTTGTCCTTTTGGCGTTCCATAAATATAATAGCGTAGGTTCTTCTTCCACTCGTTGTGGACGATACAACATGGCGAATTCCAGAAACACATATAGATCCTACACGCATATAGCACGAACATTGATACGTGCCAAATTTGTGAACATTTCAAAATTCTCTCTACGACATAGCACGCACCCCCGCACCCTTCACGTACTCCTCACGCTTGTTCCCGAAGACTTTAATCATTGACATACCGAAGTGCGCGCCAGCACGGGAACGAAAATCGTGCAAGTGTCAGGGTGGCTAGACTTGTGCTAAATGCGTGACAAATTTATGATCACGCATGTTTCTGCAAAATGCGTGTTTCATCCCAAAATCATTTTGAAATGCGAGACGGTTGATATTATGCCATGGACAGAAAGTTTACTGATCAGACAGAAATCTCTGTAGCCTTGCTTGTGTTTGCTTCAACTTGTGTAAAATGTGCCAGTGTGATCCAATCTCTATAGCATTGTTTGTAGTTGCGTCAACTTGTCTAAATAGTTTTAACTAAGGGTAAACCAAACTGTATCCTTACTTTTTTTGCGTTCAGTAATGGTAAATACGGAGGAGATTCGAAATTGTACGGTAGATAGAAACATCTGGAATATGCAGGCATCAGTGCCACTTGGCCTCGACGAAAATATGTATGTAGAAGAAGAGGAAAACCTGGGGTGTAAGATGTTGACTGTCACATACCCTTAGATGCGCCACTGAAAAACTATAATTTTTCCAAAAAGCCTATAATAGTTGATACCGTCATTAATTCTTGTCTACTTGGCTTCATATAGACTGATAATGTAAACAGTATGACAGGCTTTTCGCAAGTTTCGCCAGAGGAGAAATAATTCGATTGTAGGCCTACAAAGTTAATGTGTCGGTCTGCCATGGGTCCCAACAGATTGGACCTGGCGAACAGCGTATAAAGTTTGTTTAACGGGTACTTTTATATTAGGCCTAATAATGGACCAATAAATTAATAATTAAAAAAAACATGAATCTCGAACATTTTGTGACTAACGATGCGTATACTGATAATGTTATAGTAAATACCGGTACGCATTTTTGTTATTAATTCTTTCTGGGGTTTGTTTCTGTATTGTACTAGGCCTATTGTTCCTCTACACTTTTAACCGTTCAATGAGCGAATTATATTAACAAATGTTAATTAAGAAATACTTACCTACTCCAGCAATAAAAATGTGGAACGTTAAAACAATAAATCTGAACACAGCAGAAGGCGGCATGTCTAACCAAATGTCACAGCAGCTAATAAAAATAATCTATTCCTGTTTGCCACTGTCTTCTTGAAATTTAGATTTTACCAACTTCAAACAATTTGGAATTCCCATTTAAAATCATATTACCATATTTATCGAGGGTTATCCTTCCTGGAATAGTGCAGTTCGATAGGCCTACAGTACCACATCCTCTATTCAAACACGGTATCTTTTATATTATGTTATAAATCGTATCAAACAAAGTTCATCATCGAAAGTTACTTATTATAGTTGTGTTTAGACCCCAAAGGCCCGTACGTATGACCAACCAACCATGTAAGAACAGCTAATAAGAATAATAGGCCCTATCTATTCCTGTTTGTCACTGTCTTCTTGTAAGTTAGATTTTACCAAGTTCAAATTGGGATTTCCAATTTAAAATCATATTACCACATTTATCGAGGATATAGCGCAAGTCGATACCGGGCCTACAGTGCCACATCCTCTATTCAAACACGGTATCTTAATATATATAACATATGTTAGAATTCGTATCAAATTGTTCATCATCAAAAGTTACTTATTATAGTTGTGTTTAGACCCCAAAGGCAAGTACGATATCAGTACAAGTTAGATATTACCAAGTTCAAAAATTGGGAATTCCCATTTAAAATCATATTTACCACATTTATCGAGAATATAGTGCAATTCGATAGGCCTACAGTGCCACATCCTCTATTTAAACACAGTATCTTAATATATATAATATATGTTATAAATCGTTCATTTATCGATGGTCATCCTTCCTGGAATATAGTGCAATTCGATAGGCCTACAGTGCCACATAATCTATTCAAACACGGTATCTTTTATATTATGTTATAAATCGTATCAAACAAGTTCATCATCAAAAGTTACTTATTATAGTTGTGTTTAGACCCAAAAGGCCCGTACGTATAACCAACCATGTAAGAACAGCTAATAAGAATAATCTATTCCTGTTTGGCACTGTCTTCTTGTAAGTTAGATTTTACCAAGTTCAAAATTGGGAATTCCAATTTAAAATCATATTACCACATTTATCGAGGATATAGTGCAAGTCGATACCGGGCCTACAGTGCCACATCCTCTATTCAAACACGGTATCTTAATATATATAACATATGTTAGAAATCGTATCAAACATAGTTCATCATCAAAAGTTACATATTAGAGTTGTGTTTAGACCCCAAAGGCCAGTACGATATCAGTACAAGTTAGGTTTTACCCGAGTTCAAAAATTGGGAATTCCCATTTAAAATCATATTACCACATTTATCGAGAATATAGTGCAATTCGATAGGCCTACAGTGCCACATCATCTATTCAACACGGTATCGTAATATATATAATATATGTTATAAATCGTATAGTTCTGGGGTCTTTCTGAAGAGTCTTGTAGTCATTCTTGATGGAGTTGCCGAGAGACTTGATAGGGGGACAGTGATCAAATACCATAGGTATACGAGTACCGGGGATAGGTCTATGGGTGTAAGATAAAAGGTCTGAGCGAGATTTAGAAGATGCTTTTAATATAGCAGATAGTATTAGTTTGAGGGGACAGTGACAATTCAAAAAGTTAGTAGTGAGGCGAGACAGCTGTTGTTGGTAGTCTGTAGGGTCCGAACAGATTCGCTTGAGTCTGAGACACTGACTGTACACGATAGACCGTTTAAGAGTGATAGGATGGAATACTGAATAACAACAATTCTGATGGAAGCAATGGCTGGATCTCGGTAGAGAATACGAAAATGGTAAGCAACAGCTAAAAAGTAAACAACCAGAAATATAACATATATATATATATATATATAGTATATATATATATACATGTATATATATGTATATGTATACATGTATGTATATAAATAAATGTATATATACATGTATATGTATATATACATATACATATACATATACACATATATATATATATATATACATATATATATAATTATAATATATAACTAGAGATACTATGTTCAATAGAACATGAACCCAGTCATTTTAAAGAGATAACCACTGTGACCTTTAACCTCAACCTGTGAACACCCCATGTTTGGTAGGAGTCTGTCTAATGCAATTGGTCCAATTGTTAGTCACTAGCAATATTTGATAATTTTCACTATATTGACCCTTGTGATTTTTGGCCTATAGGTGAAGAGTAGTTTTTCATGTTTAGAAGGTCCTAAGATTATCATTCCTGGTAAATTCGAGCTCAATTGGGCTAATTTGAAAATTTGACCCCGATGACCCCTATGTAACCATACTGATGCCAGACAGGGGTGTAGGAGGTGTCACTGGTTCTTAATGATCAAATTTGATTGAAGTTGGTTTAATCGTTTGCCATTAGTAACATTTTGAACCTTTGACCTATGAACTTTGATATATGAGGTGAAGAGTATTTTTTCGTGTTTAGAAGGTCCTAAGGATCATTCCTGGTAAATTTTGAGCTCAATTGGGCTATTTTGAAAATTTAACCCCGATGACCCCTATGTGCCCCCTGATCCCAGACTGGGGTGTAGGAGGTGTCACCGGTTCTTAATGACGAAATTTGATTGAATTTAGTCCAATGGTTTGCCATTAGTAGCATTTCGAAATGTAACTAGAGAGAACAAAAGAATAACACTTTAATGACCTTTGACCGTAAATCGCTGAACACCATAAAGACCCTACCTTATGCCAATACATATGTGCCCAGGACAAGACTGTGCTATGAAATTTGTGACAGAAGTCTTTTATTAATTTTTTTGAAAGTTTTTTACTCTAATGACCCCTATGTGACCTTTGACCCCAAGCAGTGAACACCCCATGTATGAGAGGTGTCACCGATTATACTGACCAGGTTTGGTTGCAATCGGCACAACCGTTTGGCACTAACGTTTTGAAATGTTGCCAGAAAAAAGATAAAAATTACCCCTTTTATAATAATGACCTTTGACCCCTTATCCCTGAACACCCTATAGACCCTGCCTTATGCCAATGTATATGTGCAAAGGACAAGACTGTGCTATGTTGGTTGTGAGACAAGTAGTCTTTTATACGATTTTTTGGTTTTTTGTCCCTAATTCCCTTTATGTGATCTTTGACACCAAGTTGTGAACAACACATAAATAGGAGGTGGCACCGGTCCTACTGACCAAGTTTAATTAAATCGGTCCAGTAGTTTGCCACTAGTAGCCTTTTAAAATGTTGCCAGAAAGAAAGAAAGAAAGAACAAGAGATACTATGTTCAATAGAACATGAACCCAGTCATTTTTTAAGAGATAACCACTGTGACCTTTAATCTCAACCTGTGAACACCCATGTTTGGTAGAAGTCTGTCTAATGCAATTGGTCCAATCGTTAGTCACTAGAAATACTAGATAATTTTCACTATAGTGACCCTTGTGAATTTTTACCTATAGATGAAGAGGGTTTTTTTTTAATGTTTAGAAGGTCCTAAGGATCATTCCTGGTAAATTCGAGCTCAATTGGGCTATTTTGAAAATTTGACCCCGATGAACCCTATGTAACTACTGATGCCAGACAGGGGTGTAGGAGGTGTCACTTGTTCTTAATGATCAAATTTGATTGAATTCGGTTCAATCGTTTGCCATTAGTAACATTTTGAACCTTTGACCTATGAACTTTGACATATAGGGTAAAGATTATTTTTTTTTTTTGTGTTTAGAAGGTCCTAAGGATCATTCCTGGTAAATTTGAGCTCAATTGGGCTATTTTGAAAATTTAACCCCAATGACTTCTATGTGACCCCTGATCCCAGACTGGGGTGTAGGAATTGTCGCCGGTTCTTAATGACAAAATTTGATTGAATTTGGTCCAATGGTTTGCCATTAGTAGCATTTTGAAATGTTACTAGAGAGAACAAAAGAATAACCCTTTAATGACCTTTGACCATAAATTTTTTTGAAAGTTTTTTACCCTAATGACCCTATGTGACCTTTGACCCCAAGAAGCGAACACCCCCATGTATGAGAGGTGTCACCGATTATACTGACCAGGTTTGGTTGAAATCGGTACAACCGTTTGGCACTAGTAGCGTTTTGAAATTTTGCCAGAAAAAAGATAAAAATTACCCCTTAATGACTTTTGACCCCTTATCCCTGAACACCCTATAGACTCTGCCTTATGCCAATGTATATGTGCAAAGGACAAGACTGTGCTACGTTATTTGTGAGACAAGTAGTATTTTATACGATTTTTGGTTTTTTGACCCTAATGCCCCTTATGTGACATTTCACCCCAAGTTGTGAACAACACATAAATGGGAGGTGGCACCGGTCCTACTGACCAAGTTTTAATTAAATCGGTCCAGTAGTTTGCCACTAGTAGCCTTTTAA
>NW_022757925.1:603011-620690 GCF_011630105.1 Anneissia japonica
TTGAAAACATGGTTTGGACGATTTATTTGTCATGAATAAATGCTTAGATGCAGAGTTATTGTTGAATTTACTTCAATGGCGGAAACTAATTTGCATATTATGCAAATTTGGTGACATCTTTACTTGTTTTACTTCGCATCCCATTTTGAAAATGTCATTTAGCACAGCCTTATAAACCAGAATCAGAAATATAAGTTTTGCAATTTCTTTGACTTTATGCTCTAAATCTGCTGGTCTGAAATTAAAATTAGCATACAGTAGTAGGGATATGAACTTAGATATAAGCCAAAACATGACAGATGGGAATATAGTTTCTCACCTAGATAATTTTCAGTCTCAGCCCATAATAGATAATATATTTTCAAATTACAATCAAACACATTAATATTGAAATTATCTACTCCGGACGTCTCTGATCACTTCCTTATATTTTGTATAGACACATCCGAAATGCTTTACAAAAACAATGACAGTAATACTGTATGTTTTTAAACTTGAGAATAACAAAAAAAAAAGTAACAATGACTATTTTAAACAGAAACTACAAAAGCAACAATAGGAAGATGTTTTAAACTCAAATCAAAAGCGTATGGAAACTTTAAAATCATACAAAATTGATTAATCAATGCTTTCCCCTAGTTAGGCCCCATAAAACAAATTACTAGTTTATTTATTTATTTATTTTTTGCTAACTCTGCCCTCATTTAGCGATGTTCACAGGTAATTCAATGGTTAGGGACACATATAAAAAGACCTAAGAATGGAATCAAATTTTTATTTAAAAAAAAAATGTTTTTGTTGTACCAGTAAACATAATTTGCAAGAAATGCTGAGCTTTTTAAGTGAAAAAAGATGGAAAAACGAATGTTTGAAATAAAAATATATGTTGATTGAAAAAAAAAATCGGAATTTCTCCAAAAGTGATGAGGGAGGGGGTGATAAACTAATAATTTTTTTTATGGGGTCTTATGAAGGTCTGGCTTGTATATGGGCTTCACAATTCACATTTGCGATTGAATCGCGCCCTCTGCCGCTAGGTTAGGAGGAAGAGATTGGTACACTGCTGCCTCTCCACGGCGTTCTGTTTCTACTGAATAATTGAAGGTAAGAATTATCTTTATTGTTGTATACCGTACCTGTTATATTTAGCTCTGCAAAGAAGCAAATGTATAAAGGAAGGATGGACCAATATATTTGCTATTTAGTTTGTCAGTGTCAGTGTGTGCTCTTTGTCCGTTCTCCTTGCTCTAGCCTAGGCTAGGCCTAGGTACACAGGCTGGTGACCGAGGCTACGGCCTACTGCAGTGAAGAGGCTAGGGCCTAGGCCTATGTTGTAGACAGGTGTTGGCTAACCCGTACCCAAACCAACCCGTACCCACGTCAAACCGTATTCTACACCCTTTGGCGAACCCGTACACAAATTTTTGCCGACCAGTACACATCTTTTGGCTAATCCGTAACCACATCATTTTGGCCAACCTGCCTGTACACAAAAGAACTTGTAATGAATGTTAATAAATTTTCATTCAAATTGGGCCTAGGCCTGTGCCTAGGGGTCACCTGCCTAAGGAGGGGCTTATTATATTTATTATTTATCGGTACTACAATTTGTACTATAATTTTCAGACTTGGCAGCTGGATAGACGATCAGGCGCACAAGACAATGGTATGGGGTGCTTTTAAAGACGATCGGCCCGACAAGTGTGGGTGATCGGGCACACGCAAAGACGATCGGGTCTGCCTACCTAGAGGCCAGGCCTGTTATTGGGTTTGGGCCCACTTACTCAGGAAAATGTTCATTCTTAATAACCTTAAAAAATTTGAGCTGAGAACAGTTGAACTTTTTGTCCTAATTATTATACTGGATACAATACCTGTCCTCGAATATGCTGATGTGATTTGGCACACTTGAATCACTAAAACACTTAGTGCAAAACTTGAGGCTACTCAGAAGCGTGCTTGCCGTATTATTTTAGGAAAGAACTATCAGACTTATGAACATGCAACTCTTTGTAATTTGGATTCCCTCTATGAGAGGAGAGCAGCCCACTGCCTCAAATTTGCTAAAGGCCTTTCTCTTACTAATCATTCTGCTGATCTGATTTCCCCTACCTGAAAACAATCTCATGTTAGAAGTCTACGCAATGGAAGTACAGTAATTATTCACAGCTTAAATGCAAAACCAAAAGATTTCTAATAGTCCCATACCATATTATATTCAATACTCAATATCTCTTAATCCCCCCCCCCCCCACATTAGTCTTCCTGGTGATTGCTCCCCTCTCTTAGAACAATCAAGTTGTTCCACTTGTACATCTTTATTTTGTTTTTTGAGTGGATTTTGCATGTGACCTTTTGTTCCTTGTAAAAGTTGCTACCAATTTGGCCTTAGGCCACGATCTGTAACTTGCTTTTAATGTGGATTTGAATATGAAATAAGGTGAAATAATAATTCATTATTGCATTCTAAATTTATTTAACATACCTAGCCCTAGGTAGGGTTTAGGCCTACATACACATATTAATAAGAAAAATCGCAATTAAATAATATAATTACCATCAAACATCAACAAATACTGTAGTATACAGTATAAACATATGATTACGACAGTCATGGACTGAAATGATTTTGCCAAGGCCTAAAGTCTGACAATCAGGCGCACAAGAATATCTGTCCCATTTCTAAGACTATCGGCCCCATTTTCAGGGTGATTGGGCCCACTTTCAAACCAGGCATTGGGTATTCATATAAAATATTAATAAAATCATCACAGTTTTTAATGTACAGTACCGTAATTGGGTGTAGAAAATTAACATCAAAAAATGTTTTTCCTCCTGGGAGCTGGTCTGTGGATTTACTCAATTCCAAGGCCATTTTTAATTCGGTAGGGTAGGCTAAAGGCTGGTTTTCTGTTGACATTTCTATACAGTACAGTAATTCTTATGACTCTTCATTGAAAAAACTCTGACTTCAGAACTTTTGTTTTGACTCTGTCAAGCCACAGAAAAAATAATCGATATACCGCTGCTTACGAAAGTTGAAACTTTACATTGAACTCAATGCAGAGTCCCTAATGCAGGGGTAGGCTTAACAATTGGCCGGAGGGCCAAAGTGAATTTTTGATTTAACACCAAGGTCCGCACACCAAACAGATGTTTCCAGTGTGCTTCCTTAAACTTTCATGCACAGCTTTTATACAACTTTATTCTCAGTTTTGATATTAGTTTTTTTACAGATGATCGGTGTCGGGCTGTAAAAAAGAAGTCGTTTTCTTTCCAAAGATGTTTGGCGGGCACACATACCTGTAGGGCTTTTAAAAAAAATCACTGTTGGGCCACACTTTGCCCACTTTGCGATTACAAAGACATATAAATGACGCAATTTGTGATTATTTATTGCGCCAATTCTTGACCTGCTTTTGCCTTCTTTCATTATGTCACAGAAAATCAGGTTCCGCTATGCTTACAAAATATAAACAGGGGTTTCATCAGTACATTTCTGCCATTAGCACTAATAGGGCACGTCACATGGATGGCGCGATCGGTTAAGGATGTGTTCGAAAGGACCAAAGGTTGTGAGTTCAAATTGGGTCTTGGTATTCAATTTTTTTTTTAATTTTAAAAGGCATTTTATTTTTCTATTTTAAATTTTTTGTTTGTACAAATAAATATTATAATTATTAAAAAATTTCTATCTTATTAGCTCTTCCAAAAAATCCAATATAATAACTTGCGCCTGTACTGTATTTACTGTAAGCGTGGAGGAATGCGCGGACCAGTGAGCAGTTGCTATTGTTCTTAACATCCTTAATTTTATTTGTAATATTTTGTTAACATTTACTTAATATTTTCTTATAATTAGTTGCAGTGACATTCCTATGGCAGCAGAGGTTAAGAATTTCTTTTATCAGTGGTGCTGTAAGCAGAAAGCTGTACCACAGTATGATGTACGACCATCGGGTCCCAAGCATCGTCAACGCTTCATGTGTGAAGTAGGTATTAATAATAGTAATAATGTCAACTTATATAGCACATAATATAAATTTCCTCTATGCGCTTTACAGCAGGGAGTGGGATAAATTATTAAAAGTTTCACTAATAATGAATGATCAACTATAAATATACAATTATACTATGTTAAGTTTTAAATAATTTAAAAATACAGTAATTTTATTTTTTTTTTATCTACCCAATTGTTATGTGTTTATATTCCTAACCTTATTACCTTACTCACCTTTTTCTTCCTTTTTTTTGATGTCTTTTCTTTTCTTTTCCTTTCTTTTCTTTCATACTTACCACTTGCCTCTCTTTTCCTTTACTTCCCTGTAATTTTTTCCTTACATTTTCTTCCCCCATCCCTTTTTCTTTCTTTTATTTTCTACATCTTTTCTTTTTTTCCCTTTCCTTTCCTTTCTTTTCCAATAGATTTTTCTTTACTTACCTTATATTTTCCCATTCTTTCCTTTCCATAGTACTTAGTTTGGGTCACTACCAAAACTCCAGCACTATGTGGTGTTTGGTTTCATCATCTCACTTTCTGGTTTCTTCTGTTAGATGCATTTCATCGCCACACTATATTAGTAAAATAAATACAAAAAATGCATACTATAAAATAGCACGATATAAATGATGTAATGTACAGTATGTATGTATTCTAGAGTAGTAACTGAAACCCCTGTGTGTTTTCCTGTTAATGCATCATGTATGGAATATTGTTGTACATACTGTAGCATTCATTTTCTTTTATTGAAACCCTTTTACTGTCCCAGTAACTAAAACAACTAGTCTGCTTTATTGTCCACACTTGCGAGTCGAATGGCCGAGCGGTTAGCAAGGGCACCGCAACTTACAGCCATAATATCGGTGCTGGTTTGAATGGTACGCTCGCTTATGGTTCTGGTGGTAGAACAAGTCTTCTTGTATAAGGACTATAAACCATGCAGCCAGTGTACACAGTGCCTCATTTACACTATTAAGACCCCATTTCAGACAGCCCCTGTGGTGGGCGACGAGAGTTGGTGGTACCAGGTTACCGGGTAACACAGACTCAAAGGGACTATTAGGGGTGAAGAAAGTCATTGATGGAGTTCCTAGTCCAGATGTCAAGCACCATGAACATCTTGTTTGATGAATACCGGTGCTATATACAAATCTCCACTATTCTTATTATTTATCATTATTATGACAATTAATATTTAGTGTTTAAATACTGTATCTTTTTATTTGAAAGGTACGAGTTGCTGGATTCAGCTACACAGGTTGTGGGAATTCAACAACCAAGAAAGATGCCCAAACCAACGCTGCTAATGACTTCTTGCAATACCTAGTACGTACAGGTGTTTTGAAAGAGTCAGAGGTGCCAGCAGTTCAGGTGACATGTTCAGCTTTTATATTATATCTCTTATATTATATCTCTTGTCATGAGACTTTCATTCAGCCAGCATTCCCAGGCTTCTATACTATTGTTGAATAATTGTTGATTATTCATTGTTTATTCACAATAATAAGTGATATACTTAATATAAGACACACCTCATTTTATAATTACCTCATTTTTAATTGGCTAGTTATAACTTTGATTTTAATCTGATTGGTTGGTTTTTATTTGCTTTCTGTAAATATTGTAAACATATATGGATGGGTGAGATTTTCTCACTAGTATTCTTGAAAATGATAAAATAGATCGAAGTGTTGAATCTCAAAATGTCTCTGTCTCTTTTCAGAGTTACTGTCTTTTTGTTTTATATCTCTTTTTTAATGTTACTAACTTGAATAATCATATTTATTCTTTATCGCCAATCAAATGCATAGCTGGATGGGTGGGTCGTGTCTCTAAGTAAACTTAATTTCTATTACATGTGTCAGAATACCACTCCTATTCAGTAATTATCAAACAAATATAATATATCATTAAAAATAATATAAAAGTATAAAGATTATAAAAACAACATTTCACAGCTATTAAATTATTATGATTATGAACTAACCTGGTAACACAGTTTTATTGTTTTGTTCAGTTGACAAGCTCTTTAGATGCCCAAAATCCAAATGATGGTGGTTCAGGGCCAGCAGAACTCCCAGATGGAGTAGCTGTAGCACCTCATGTTGCAATACAGGCTGAGCTAGGTAAACATTTATGAGGAAGTCATTTGAGATTATTTTAACTGTTGAACTTCTCTGTTCAACAACCTCTTGTATGCGACCACCTCTTTTAAGTGACCACTTACCAAAAGCCTGTTTCGTTTCCCATTTATTCACTGAATTTGATACGTTAGCTTTTGGGCGTAAAATTGGATTTATCTGTCGTATTTTACCCCCGGTAAATGAGTCTCTGATGTCAAGAAATATTTTTTCCACCAAACACAAGTTGTCTGTAGGTGATTTCAAGTAATGACTTTCACTTTATTAGATTACAACTAGCATTCTGTACCATACAATTATGTCTGTTAGGTTCTGTATATTTTTTTTGTTTGAGTATTATTTTCAGTTGGTCTTTAAATATCAGATCTATACATTGTTCTATTTGAATATCTAAGGCCAGTAAACTTTGCCTGTAACCAAGGTTTTGATGTTTTTAAGTCCCCATATGTTTTCAATGTTTGGGGGCTATATTACAAAACCTAATAAATAGTGATGATTACATACTACTATTTTGGCCTCACTTGATGTGTACTCTCGTTTAAAGCGACCACCTCTCGTACATGAACACTTTCCCTGGACACATTATTTCATTCCTACTTGTATCTTAGATGCTTTATTAAAAAATATTACACTACTAATGTTGGTATAAACAGGTTATTCAGAAAGTGGAATGAAAAGCAACCGTCAGATGGGATATGACATGTCAGCCGGTCCATCTCAAATGGGCAGTGGTGCATCAGGTGGGGTACCTAGTTACCAGATGGGCTTCTTTGATAGACAAGGAGAGAAGAGACGACTCGAAGAGGCAAGTACACTTATGATGCTCTTCTAAAGGAAGATTTGTAGTAACAAAATTTCCAATATGATGCAATAATTGTCTGTCCAAACTGAGCTCTTTATCTGACTTGGGGGATTAATATCCCATTGTTACGAACTTTGACATTCTAGTTTACAGCAAAAGTTTTATAGATGAAAAGTTGCAGTTGTGTCCTGTATACCTCATTATTTGAACTTGATAATGAGTGTCCATCATGGTGTCAAAACATTGTTTTTTTACCATTATTTTTCTTCTAATAATAATTGTTTTCCCAGTATAAATATTTTAAATGTTGATTTCTTTTCATTGTGATAACTGTTTTTCATTTTAATTCATGTTTTTCTGTATTCATTTTTGTTTTTTTTTAATAGTCTGAGAGTATTGACATAAATTCTAGTATCCATGGAAACTGGACATTGGCCAATGCCAAATCTCGTCTTCATCAGTACTTACAAGTAAATAAGTTACCAGCAGATTACAAGTACAGCACTGTAGGCCCTGATCACAATAGGTAGTGTATACAAGAAGGTGTATGTGTATATATACGAGCGGGTTTGTTTATGTCAAGTGCGGGTGTGCTGCTGTATGTACTATGTAAGGAAATTATTGGTACTGGTAGTCATCTTTTACAAGGCTTCTTTCTGCCATTAAAAACAATTTTCTAATCGATTTGCCTTATGAAACTAGACATTTACCATTCCTGATTCAGGGGAAACCAGGTAATTTTTATGGGCAGGGGTGTTATTTCCATTTTCAGGTTGTGTTGGTTTTTTCCAAAGTGCTGAATACTCAATGCACCTGCTGACTACCCATCAACTAAGAATGACTAACCTCGGTATTCTTAAAACGAACTTTAGTCGTAGTTCGAGCTAAAACTTTAAATTACGTCATTTCGTATTCTTAAAACGAACTTCGACTAGCACTACGACTAAATGACGTGAACCTCGACTAAAATGATACCTCCGCAGGCCGATTTTTTTAGTCAGCCTAGGGTCAGGCTAAATCGCCGACTTGAAATATTTACCCCACTAAAAACGTGTTTTTTGTAACTCACGATAAAGTGAAACGAATAAAAACGATTGTTACGCATGTTTGATATATCTTCGGTGTGTTAAACAAAAGAGACATCAAGTTTAGCTTCCAGGAGGAGAAATTAACATGTTTTGCTAGCCACATGCTATAGTTCCTGATTTGCACGAAATCCTCTCGCGTTGCGATCACATAACTTCACAATAATAACAACAACAAAGATGGTGCCGCCCTCGCTCTGGCTCAACTATAATAGTTCTCCAAAGAAAGCAAATTTTCAATGTCTGTTCAAATTCTCTATTGTAATATGTTAACAACTAATATAGTTATTATTATAGAAAATTAATTAAGGGAATGATGGTCTATTATGAATTATGAGGAAATACGTTTTTGAACCACAGACGGCAGCTTAATATTCATCCGCGTTACCGGATCTCTAAAATTTCGTCTGCTATTAAAGTTTGCCCTTTTCATTGATTAGTTTGATAGTCGTGGCTTGCCAGTCGTCTTCAGTTGAACTAAACCTAGGACTTGATTTAGTCGTAGTTAAAACTTCGACTACATTGTTTGTGAATACAAATTGAAGTTAAAGATGCAACTAGCACTAAATGAAGTTCTAGATCGAAGTTCGACTAAAGTTTGTTTTAAGAATACGGGCGTAAGAATTAAAAATAAGATGGATTATACAAGACATGTGAGAATCACTACCGTAGTAATCCGGTATTTGTATACCGCGGGTATAAGCCCCCCCTACTTTTTGCATCCTATTTAATTTGCCAGCGTTTACGTGGGCAAAAACTTGGGGTATAACATTGTTGAATATTTCAGCAGACTTGTAAATCTCTATTAAAAAAAATATCAATTGGCCTTACATTGGACATGCAGTGTTGAATAATTGCTTTTTTTTTAATTGACCATTCCTTTAAGTTGTAGGGCATTCTGTCAGTTTAAAAAGGGGAACTTCCCGGTATAAGCCCACCTACCAAAACCGATTCAATTTCATGTTCAGAAGGGTGGGCTTATACCTGAGAAATTAAGGAACTTGCCTTGACCTGTGTTGAATGTAAGAATTTTATATGCTATATTTCCTGTAATGCCAGAATTTTGAGAGTGTTTGTGTCCTTTTCATTGATGGTGACTGTAAACCTACTGTTTTCCCAATAACTTAGCATTCTCACATTGTAGGGTGTGTTGAACTGCAACTTTTGGGGTCTCCAAGCACAAGGCCATATAACGGCTTCTACAAACCTTTTATGAGGAATGTGCTTGTAATTAATGTTAATGTGCAATTAGAATATTACAGTAAAATTATAATTAAAGTATTTAGTTGCCTATATATCTATATTGTTATACTATAAGCAGAAAAAAATTGTACATTTATATAATAGCGTGATTTTGTTCATAAGACATTTTGTCGCTACAGTTGTGTGTTTGTATATGTTTGTTACTACCATGGTAATCCTACAAGGCTTGAAATCAGAAAATTTGATGTTCCTTTTGATATAGTTTTGGATGTTGAAACTGATGAATATTCATGAGTTCTAGAAAGAACTCATGAATATTCATCAAAGCCATATATCTAATAACTCAATCAAAGGAATAATACTTGAACATTCTTTTCTTCAAAAAATTTACTTTTTTCAAGAATAGATAAAATTTATGAATATTTATGAGTAATCATAAATATTCAATAACTTGTTGAATAGAAGTCTGTAGTCTGGAGCATTCTACAGAGTTCTACTGACTGAATATGAATATATATGAGATTTGACACAGATGATGTATATCTATCTAAAGCTCTAAAACACAATGAAGGCTGCAATCACGTGATCCTAGATGGCTGCCCTTATTGGCTTATAGAGGCATATAGTAATTATCTGTGTCATTTTTCTTATATTCTGGTTAGTTACAAACAATATTGCCTTGTGAGGTTACCATGGTTACTGGATGGTGTTTCTTTCAATGATCAGGTTGGTTTTTTTTTTTCATAATTTTTATTATATTAAGAGTTATTTGAATTTAATGGTCAAAGTTTCTAGGAACAAAAGCTTCTACTTGCTGTACCACTCAGGCTGTTACAGAGTTAAACCTGATTTCCGTAGGATCGCTACACTGTCGCTTCAGTTTGTCACTGCAATTATTACACTGCGTACTGTCGCTTACACAATCGATTTGACTGACCAATGAACTCAGTGCCAGCTGTCTGCCATAGCGTGTAACGATTTGATGGAAACCAGGCTACATTATATTACAGTAGAACCCCCATCAAGGGGACGCCTTCAGGACCAAAAAAAGTGTCCCCTTAATGTGGTTCCCCCAAATAGGGTTTGGCCGTAGTGTTAAAAGATATACTGTCCCTCATTTTGCGGTCGAAAATGTGTCCCCTTAATAGGGGTGTCCCAATGGAGGGGTTCTACTGTATTTAGCATTTACATGTTATTTTTTGCATGGGCTTGTTGAACAGAATCACTCATAGTTTAAACTTTGTAATCTAGGTACTCTGCATCATTCTAATGGTAATGGTTTGGGACTTGTAAAGCGCATACTACATGGTCTCTATGCACTTAAGTTACACGAAAGAAAACAAACCAATTCACTGATTTTGAATGAATATGAAGCTGAATTTGTATATAGATATTGCAATAAAACATGTATGATTTGATAAACATATTGATTTTATTTTTGTTTTATCAGGAGCTTTGTAGCTGAGCTGTCGGTGTTGATCAAGCCACTCAGGAAATGTAAGTATTTTTTAAGTTTTAGGTGCTGTATTCCAAAACTTGACTATCATTGTGTTTTTTCTGTTCATACGTAATTGTAATAACCTATTTATGTGATATATTTGCATTAAAATGAATTGTAGCGATTCATGCTCGAGAAAATGGTTCAAACAAGAAGACGGCATCAATCGCATGTGCATTGTCATTGGTCAGACAACTTTTTCATCTCAAGCAGATTGAAGGATTTACTGGCGAGAAAAAGCCCAAGAAAACTGAAACTGTACGTATATTATTCTAATTTAAATTTTAATAAAAAAAACTTGTTAAACCAAAGCAGCGCATTATTCACCACATGGAAACCATGCTGTTCTGTTGGCTTTCCTTCAACTAAGCTAGTAACAATTATGCCACTGTCTTGGCTTTGTAGACATGCCCCACGCACTCACGCAGACTAAATATTGGCTTTGTGGCGTTGGCCTTTTCACACCTAGTCTCAGATACTTAGTTTTCAATTAATCAGTTGCAAGTCTCACTTTCCCATCATATAAGTATTTCTCTGGACTCAGGAAATATCATCCTCCTGATGGCGATTGAAGCAGTTAACTCAACCAAAATGTTGAGACATTCTCAACAAAAAACAACAGTTCGTTTAAGAACTATCTATGTGGTATACTGCAAGCATTTAGTATATATAATTTATTTCTTAACTTTCTGTGACTTTACCTAGTATAATCCAACAGGAACCTTTATTAGGGCTTTAGTCATACATAATATGTATCTTTATGTTTAAAATTAATTAAATGATAAAGTAAAATTCCTCATTTTAACCACATATTAAATCAATCACACACAGGATTTTTTTTTTTTGATGATAGAAGCAAAATTTTCTTTTATATATTTTGAAAAGTCACACATTTTCAATTCTTAAAATGCCTTATCACACTTTCAATGATATGTGAATAGTTTGTCATGTATTATTATTACATCTGTCAATTGGAAAACTGTAAACAAGGCTACCGTTCAGGTAAATGTTAATGTCTGGAAATTTGTTGCTACTTACTGTACCACCATGAATCTTGTTTTTGAGTAGGATCTATGTGCATTCTGTACATTCCATCCCCAGAGCACTGTCCAGTAAGTGAATCACAAGCTGTTTAAAAATGACATTAAAAATCTGTTATCAATAATAAATTAATAAATTGTCTGATTTATAGCTTGACCCTTACATTGTACATATTGTGCCAGATGTGGAGGAAATTTTGGACACTACATTGAATGCCCTCAACCTTCAGCCAGTGCAGCAGTCACCGCAGGGGGTCAGTGTATACAGTTTGCATTATTTACTTTGAAACTTTCAAACTGATAGAAATACAGTGTTGAAAGTACATTATATTTTTGTCTTTTATATTGAATACTTGTTTAAATACATAAATCATTACAGATCTCTGTTGGGTTAAAAAAATATTAATAAATACTGTGTATTTAAGTTAGGTAGTTTTTAATTGAAAATTAGGAAAATACTTTCATTTCTAACTATATTCTTTACATAGATTTCCTAGTTAAAATATCTGTCAGTGAAAATTTCATGTTTTTCTCATCGGAAGTTTATAGTTGTTTGATCGTTATCAGCAATTGTTTTAATTCTTGTATAATATTTATTTATTTATTTTATACACTATATTAAAATTACAATGCAATCCTTTAAGACAAGAGAGTATAAAATAATCTAACTTGTGGTTAGTAATATAATCTTGTTTGTTAATCTACTCTACTGTAGTACAAACTGTAACCTACTGGTGACAATTTAGGTTTGCATTGCATTGTGTGAACATTGTGACCATTATGACATGAATGACAATTATATTTCATATGAACATATACCTGTAGGAACCACAATCACTGAAGACTGCCCCAAACCATACTGACTTTGAAAACCCTGAAGGACCCAGGGGCTGCTGGGGTGTATCTTGGTCTCCCCCTCAGGCTAATTGGAACCCCTGGTCGAATTGCAACATTGATGAAGGACCACTTGCTTATGTAAGTATTACATTGTTTACCTTAATTTGTTTCCTTCCCCTCCTGAGTAATTAGGTACAAAGTACCTAAAAGTATGCAAATACAACATGACTTGACTTCTTGAGTGAAGTATTGAATTGAATTCTACTTCAAAGTGTTCAATGATGTGACTACCTACTGACACAAAGTGGAGTGAGGTAATCCCAATCATCCAACAACACGAGAAATAGAATTCACTACTTTATCAATAAATCCATGTTGTTTTTGTTTTACTATACCTCATAAATATTAAACAGCAAAGCATCCATCTATATTACTATTGGCCATTTTGATCTGTGTTACATGTGTTACAGTTCACATGTAGGCAGGGGTATGGTAGTTGCAGGGAAGCAGTAACAATTACCATACCTTTTACCAATTAGATTTGACCAATGAAATGCTGTTATTACCTACATGTAATTGATATTTATGAGGTATACTAATTTGGAATACTACCCAGGAAGCTAGTTATGTATTTCATTGACATAGAGTAATGTACGCTATAAGACCAATTCACTTTCTTTTCTATTCTATGCTGGTGCCTGTTATAACCGGTTCTGCATCTGGATGAGTGTGTGCTTCGGTCGATGATGCATCACCAAATGCTCATTTTAGTGTTTTACAGTGCACCCTCTAATTCTAGACCCCTCTAATCCCGAGATCCCTATAATTCAAGACCACAATTCCAAACAACCAACTAACAATCATTAATCTTTGAACACAAAGCTAACCCTCTAATTAGAGACCAAACCCCGAGACCACCCCCAAATTTTCTGGTCCCCAAGGTGGTCTCGAACTGGAAGGCGAACTGTGTCAAGAACCTAAATGCAACCACTGCCCTCGAGCGTCCACTCGCAGGTGTTCTCTGGGGCAGCGGTCTTCCCCATTGAAGGTTCCATAATTTGTGAGTGTGAAGTTAGTTACACCACTAGTCAGAGTGGACATCCCCACTCAATTTTTATTTAAATTAGAAATTACCTTTCTTAAATAAAGTAAGTTATGTGTTTGATTATTGTTGTTTCAGATGACATTAGACCAAGTGAGTCAAGATCTTTTAAACAATGCCAATATGCACACTCAGAAACCAGAGTATATTCGAGTAAGTTAGAATAAAGAACAGTTATCAAAATTAACAAGTCATATTTTCATAATTAGTGTACTTTATTTTGAATTTGGGCAATAATTAATAAATTTCATTTATTTGTACAATTATATTCTTTGCAATTCAGTTGTTTCTGTGAAATGTAGAATTTTTATTAAATAGGACTACAATCATGTGAACCTAAAAAAATATAATAATAGTCTTTATAAAGTGTATAATATTAATGCTTGCCTTGAGCATTACTGCAGTGGATATGTGCGCTTTGTAAGTCTTATTGTTGTTATTATTATTCTTATGTTTATTTATATTATTGCTATTATTGTTATTCTTATTATAATTCAAATAATCTTCTATGTGCGATTATAATTAATTTTTTTCTTCAAATAGATTCAAATTTTCCAAAAGTCAGTAATAATAAAGAAGGAATAGCAAAAGTCTTTCTCATTGTCCATCGAAAATGGTTCCCATAAAATCTTTGATGGGCATTTATATACCATAGAAGAGCAATATTTTTTATTTCAAAAGGGCATCTGTCTAATTTTATCTATTTTGCCTCTGCTACAAGCCGAAATATATGTACTTTTTGTTTGTAAGTATTTGACGTTTTTGGAATTTCAGAGCATGGAAGGTCGCGAGTCTCTTCCAATCTTCAAAGCTCAAAGGATGATTTTGGATGAGATCCAGCGTAATAGAGTGGTGATCATCAGAGGTGCCACAGGATGTGGCAAGACCACACAAGTACCTCAGTTCATTCTTGATGACTACATTCGTTCTGGTAAAGGTGCCTTCTGCAACATTGTTGTCACCCAGGTAGGAACATTCACGTTTTGTTTACCTCCTGCTCTATACATCATTCAGTTATGACTAGGTGAGTCGATTGGCAGAGCAGTTAAGACAGGGGAACTGCGACACAATCATAACATTGGCGCTGGTTCAAATGGTACGCTCGCCTATGGTTCCGGTGGTGGAACAAGTCTTCCCGGATAGGAACTCTAAACCGTAGGTCCAGTGTACACATTTGGGTCGTGTGCACTTTAAAGATTGGTCAATTTCAGCCCCCTGTCTGTCCACAGAATGAGCGTTTACGTCACGGCCCATGTCAAGTGTCCTACCTGCAAGTCCTTACACCACACTACGTAAGCAAGATCATACACACTAGCTACGTACAGACTCGAGAAGAAGTTAGGACTTCCAACTGATGGATTTTTATACTGGAAGAAATATTACATATACAATTTATCAATTCATAATAAAAATTGTAGCCCTGTTATTCTGTTATAGATATAATAAATGTCCACTGTGTGGACAAAAGCTAAAATAAATTTTATACAAGTTAGTCTTAAAAGTGCTGTTGTCATGTGTTATATCGATCAATAATAATTAAATTACTGTAAAGTTATATATTTATATTTCAATGTATTGAATTTTAATGTATTTGAATTACAGTGAAGTAGCAACAGTATTTTTAATTGATAACCGGTATTCATGACTTATTTTTGCCTGTTCTATAGCCACGTCGTATCAGTGCTGTCTCGGTGGCAGAGCGTGTAGCCTCAGAACGTGCTGAGGAACTAGGATACAGTACAGGCTACTCAGTCAGATTCGATTCCATCAAGCCTAGACCTATGGGATCCATCATGTTTTTGACAGTTGGTGAGTACACATTTAAAAATATGATATTTATTTGATGTGCATTATCAGTGTTACATGGATAAAGGCTAAAAAATAATTTCCACACATTTCTTCTATAGTCTTATCTTGATTATAATATCGTTTTAATTAAATGTTGACAAGCTTTTACTTGCTCTGTTTTACAGGTACACTGCTGAGAAAGTTGGAAGCTGGACTGCGTGGTATTTCCCATGTCGTCGTTGATGAAATTCATGAGCGTGATTTAAATGTAAGAGATAATTACAACTTACTTATGACACTCGTATTTAAATTTATCTATCCATCATCATAATTATATTTTGATTAACATGGCCCTTGATTCTTTTTCCTGCAGACTGATTTCTTGTTAGTTGTGTTGCGTGAAATGTCCAAAGCCAATCCAGATCTGCGAATCATTCTAATGTCAGCCACAATTGACATCAAGCTTTTTAGCAATTACTTTGGTGATTGTCCAGTTCTTGAAGTTCAAGGAAGAGCATATTCTGTACAAGGTTAGGACATTTTATTATCTTTTGTTGGGATTGTGCCTTGGATTATAGAACAACAGTTTAGACAATCTCACCGAGCATTAAATCCTCCGCACCTTTCCTAATGTCATAAGCAAATGGAATGTAGAATTTTAGTCCTAATTGTAACTGCCTACAAACTACACTATTGGAAGATTGTACTGTGTTCTTAGATTATGGACAGAAATAGGAATATGAAATGAGAAATTATTTGCAGTTTAGTTGACCTGATGTATTTTTTAAATATTGACAGAATATTTCTTGGAAGATATTGTCCAGATGCTGGGTTTTGTTCCATCTCAAAATTCAAGGAAAAAGCGCAAAAATCAGGATGATAGTGATGACGAAGCCGAGGATGATGTAAGATATGGTTTATTATCTTCTACTTCGTTTTCACCTTTTGATATTTTATTATAAAACAATATAAATCGTACAATGTATGGTTTATTCTAGATATTAATATTCCATTGTTAGAAATGACACAATAAGAATATATAATAATTTAACATGTATATGTATGCAATTATATAATATCAATTTTTATGATCCATTCTATCTAGTGATAAGTTTACTTAATTTGCAGCTTTTTTTTTTTTATTAAATAATAGATAAAAAGATTAAATTAGTTTATCTTTTTGTATTCCAATGTCTTAATATGAAGTTATGAAATCAAAGCTTGATTTCCATAAAATCGCTACACTGTCATACAGTGTTTTCAGTGCAATCGTTGTACTGTGTAGCAGTCCCCGACGCAATCAGGAAGGCTCCCTGATTCGACCGACCAATCAACATCACAAAAGCTATCAGTAATAGACGTGTAGCAATTGTATGGAAACCCAGCTTAAGATACTAAATGCCATTTCTTTCTCTGGTAAAATATGTTTTTTTTGCATCCTGTTATGAAAAGGAAAACATGAATAAAACTATAAAAGGCGATTACACAGAGAAGACAAAGATTGCAATGAGGATGATGAGTGAAAAGGAGATGAACTTTGAACTGATTGATACATTGATAGGCTACATTTGTGGACTTGAGATCAAGGGAGCTATACTGGTATTCTTGCCTGGTTGGAACTGGATCTTTGCCATAATGAGACATCTGCAGGAGAGTCCCAGGTTTGGTAAGAGACACTAGTTCACTTAAACCACTTGATCAATCAATCAAACTAGAGCAGTCACTCCATAGTGCATATATTTGCCCTGTTCCTGTATACCAAACAATGTGCAAGCTTTGTATAATGGGCAATTCCATTAATTTTCTCAGGGGTGAAGAAAATGATTTTTTTTTTACCTTGTTCTTTGACCTTTTCTTCCCAAAATTTATTCATCTTTTCTTTAATTATTATGTACCATTCCACTAAATTTTATAATGATCCATTCCTTAGTTTTTGTGTAATCTTGCTAACAGACAGACAGACAGAGCGGTGAATACATAACCTTAACCTTCTTGGCAGAGGTAACAACCAGTGAATGAATATGGTCAAATGTATGATTTACTGTAATCCTCCACTACATTGTGTAGGAACTTTATTTCCTCATAAAATTATGAATACAATTCATTCAATCAACCTTCTTTTAGATGACACTCCTATCCAATCTGTAACCTCTCACAAGCACCTTGGTGTGACCATTGACAAC